>NC_135492.1:46593482-46895149 GCF_052094955.1 Ictidomys tridecemlineatus | reverse complement strand
AAGAGGAATGACTGGGATGCCTTCATCGTCTAAAACCTGTTACTGACACCACATTCACAGTTCGGAAAAATACTTGGCCCCAAATCCCTGGGTAAGCAATAGAAACTGGGCTTTAAAACCATCCAAGATTCTGCACACTGTCCACCCATCTGCCTCTTCCAGAGTTTTATAAAACGTGGTGATGCCCAGTATGAGACCTCAGGGAGTACCAGGCCCCATGCACATGTCAAGCAGCAGCAGGCTAGTGGTCGGGAGGGGAGGGGAGGGGAACACATTTAGAAAAAGACCAAAACATGGTAATAAAACACTGCAATTTTCTACATGGGAATGCTGCCCGACCCGAGAGAACCCCAGATTGTTTAATAAACCCTAAGGGTTTCAGTGTAGCCTGCCCTTCAGTCACAAGTCACCAGAAGCTAAAAATTCCATTAAGTGGGAGAGACTCCCTGGGTTTGACTTCAGATGTCCTATGTACTTTAGTTCTGAAAATAGCACAAGCATTCTCATTTTGCTTTAATGACACTGGTGACACTGCTTGCCACAGTGGCCAGTTTCATAGGAGTTACTTACAGCATCATAGAGAGAATACAGCCATCGGGGCCACGAAGTCAGATTTGCACAATGAAACTTTCTCTGAAAACAGAAAAAAGTCACTTAATAAAACCCCTAAAAAATAAAGACTCCTATAATGAAAAATTAACTTACAAAGAATTTTGGCTTCAAATATTGTCTTAATGTTGAGAAGATTTTCATGACAATCGTGTCAGATGATGCTCTGGCCTGACCTTCATGTCCTCCAGGTCTGCCCACAGCCAGGACCCTCATTCCTACCGCAGAAACCCCTGTCCCTCTTTCTGACCAGGAGAATTCCCAGTAAAAGCCTCCCTGGTGCTGTGTCCTCGCTGTGCGCACCTCAGGGAGGTGCTCAGCGCCTTTGCTCCTGGCCACAGGCACTTGTGCGTGTCACCTTGCTGGACACTGCGGCACTAGTGGTACACAGCGGCACTAGTGGTACACAGCGTGTGCACCGAGGAGGCCCGCAGTGGGACAGGGGGCGGGACCATGAGGGCCAGGCCGGATTTGGCTGCTCCTTTCCACTGGACCCATTCGGGAACCTTGAAGACCTTTGACTTTTCTGGTGACACTGAGCTTAGGACACACTGGGTAGGTACACAGGGCATTTTCTCCATACCCTTAACCTTCGAGCCATCCTATAGACAGATTTTTCCCTAAACATTCCGTCAAGCCTAGCAGACCCCAGGCTGAGGTCCGCAGCTTTAGCGCCACCACAGTGACTATGGGGATGCACGCGGGGTGCTGGGCCACAGCCAGCTTCCGCTCCTCCGTCCCAACCAGAGAGACCTTGTCAAGTCCCAGCCATCGCTGAGCGCAAAGTCAAGGTGTGGCAGCAGCCTGCCCGTTTTAACACTGGGGAGGACCAAGTAGCAAGAGGGCCTCTAAGGGCCAGGAGGCGTGGCCTGCATCACGGCCAGCTGCCCGCCCCGTTTGCAGGACCCGACCAGAACCTGCTCAACAGGCAATTCCCACTGTCTGTGTAGACACTCCCCTCCCGGGGCCTCTGTGGAGCCGCCCACTCTGCGCCACAAGAGCTACGCTGCAAGATGGCGAGTCCCCCTCCAGCACTCAGAGTCTGGAGACCCCCGTGCACACGGGACCCACAGGGAAGGACACCTGTTCCAGCTGCTCCAGAACCTCCCTCCTCCACGAGGCACGCCTGCCCCCAGGGATGAATCCAGGGGAACGCCAGTGACTGAGACTTACACCTCAAACATCAAACCAACCACAGGATTCGGAAAGAAAAGTGCATGTTCCACAGGACACCAAATAAATATTAAAACAAACAAAACAAGAAGGCCCAGGGAGCCCATGAAGCATGAAAGGGCTCACATCTGTCTCTGTACAACATGTACGTTCACCACAACAAACATCTCAATACACAGCAGCCACAAGAACTGGGGGAAAGAGACAGAGGACACCCAAGAGAACCGAAAATAAGGGAACAGGTCAGCAAGCACAGATCCTGCTCCTGCATCCACCAGACCAAGTGAGTCAGCGCAACGGGGGAGGTGCTGCTCGGGGACACTAAAAGCACCGGAGTCTTGACCCCAACACCCTGTGCCACACCACCACAGGCAGGCTGGGCGGCTCCTGGCCTGTGCCCACCAACCCCCTTACCCTAGCTGTGCTGCAAACCCACACTGTGAGAGACAAGAACGCTGCTCTGTTCCACGACACTTGAGATGGCCCTAAGGACAGCGTTCACCTGGGAGATGATCCTCAAGAACAGGATGCGCCCTGTCAGGTATCTTACAGCCGTGTCAGGGCAGAGGGTCACTGTGAAATGCCATGTGCTACTACGAAAGCCAGTGGGGTCTTCAGTGAAGGGAAGGCCTGCTTGGTTTAGTCCTCCTGATACCTCAGACTGCCCAGAGATGGACCCAAGACCTCCTCACGCACTTAGGCAGTGGCTTAAACCTGAGGATCCAAAACAGGAGGCCTCTCCTCTAAGCTCTCCTGGACTTGAAAGAAGTACCTAATGCCAAGAATTACTGGAACCACTCAACGACAAGAGAAAAACAAGAGGACCATCAACAACAGCAAGGGTCCAAATACTCTACAGTAGTGATGGCAACCGTCAACACTGTGGCCAGAAGCTCCTGGGCCCTAAGAACACCACGTGGCTACAGGGAGCATCATCTCCGTTGTCAAGGAAAGAAGCACCAAAGGACGCAGCACCTTACCCAAGGTCGCTCAGCTAGTACATGGGGAGTAACCAGGATTTGCACACAGCACACCTACCTGTCACTCACGGAACACAAGTTAAACCTAAGACAAGCACCAGGCATCACACTTATGCATCTAAGATATACCGCTCTTTACCACTGACTACAGCCAGCCACAAGTAAGCTACATAAAATCCAATGTCTGACTTCCTTCCTTTTACAGTAAGAAAGTCCTCTAAGGTTCTGTATCTTGATTTCAACAGATTCTAAAAGCTCTAAATCAACTAAATATGCCTCACATAACTTAATAACTAAATATGCAAACAGAAGAGAACGATACCAGAAAGGATCAGCTACCATTCACCCAGCAATGGCCAAAACTCAGGTAGGTGTCCTTGATGGCCTTAAACTTCTGAGACCTACCCATGTATCTGGCCCCAAGAAGAGGTGCTCCCATCTTACATCTGAGTGATACTTCATAGCCCTTCTTCAAGAAAGCCACCTCCATGATATATTTTGCAAAAGAGTTCAAGAAAATATTAATACTAATCCAAAATTTTAGACACTTGAAAGTGACCCTAACGGATTCTCCGGTGAAGTAACCTTCCCCTGGTGGTGGGCCTTACCACCGAGAGCAAGCACAAGGAACTTATCGCCTGGAGACCCTCCACAACACCTCCACTGGTAAGCCTCACGGCCATGGCTTCAGCTTTCCCTCATACTGACTGTTCAAAAACTGAAACTCCAACCCACTGGGTCTTCAGGGTGCAATGACAGCAAAAGGACAAAACAAACGTCCACACAGAAAATCCTGACCACAGCACGTGAGCGACCAAAGGTGCTCATTTATTTTTTTCAGAAGCTATCACCATCAGCAACATACTAAATATAATTTATCCCAATAAAAAACTACCAGCTTTTCTCTTTTCATTTACTAAATTTCTACTTGGAAATAAAACTGGACACTTATTACCCCTGAGACTTATGACGATGGCAGGTGCAGAGATGCATGTGCACGTAGGTAAGGTGCCCGCGGAGGGAGCGGCTGGTCTGTCTGAGGAAGCCCCTCACCTGATACGGCACGAAATGCGTGATGAAGAGCAGTGCCGCACGCACCGTCACATGTCAGCAGATGTGACGACACAGCGGTCACATGCCGAAGACCAACAGGGAATGACATCTATCAGTGGGAGAGATAAGAGCCTTTCAGATGACTGTAATGGGATAGAGTGAGCTACACGGGAAAACACAGTTCCCACCAGGAGGAACCACACAGGGTGGCGAGCTTCACACAGAATCAGTGCTCAGCACAGGAGACCACAGGGTGCCCCTCTGCATGGAAGGGTCGTTTTTAGTTTGGATTCTTAACAGGCACGCTGAACATTCTACTCCACCAATAAATAACAGAGCACACCCAAAACAAAGTCAAGACAAATGGCAAACAAGAAAATGTCTGGAACTCATTAATGGCAGGAATTATGAAGATTATAAAAACTTACAGATGTCAACCAATCACTAGAAAGATGTGCGAAGATAATAAACTTAGAAATGCAAATACAAGCTTTTCTGAAACAAAATGCTAATCCTGACACTCATCCACCTTACATCTCCAAAAGGAGAGTATGCTTCACTTACCAGATCAGCACATATCAGGTCTGATAGCCTCTGTGACTCTGTAGTAAAAACAACAACGAGACCACAATAGGTGCCACTCTCCTTAGTAAGGTACACGGAAACTGTCAACACTACAAATACAACTACCCTCAACCTGCTAATTCCACTCCTCAACACTGACCAGACATTTGCATCTATAAAAGGACATGTGTACAAGTAACCACCTGCAGATGTCATCAACAGGGGAGGGGTTACCCAAGTTACAGTGTTGCCATACAACAGCTCCTGGGCAGCCTTAAAGAGAAAACTGGTGCTCTGCAGACTGATATGAAAGCATCTCCTATAAGATACCCTAAGTAGCAAGAGGCTTCAGAGCGGTACACCCTTTCACACAAAATAGGGGGCAGAGGAATACCTGTATCCATCTTCCTCCACTCTAGGAAACTGAAAATCTGACCTCACATCTGCAAGCACTATTCTGAATCAATGCCCGTTTTCTCCTGCTCCCAACGACGCACAGGAGCAACACGGCCTACACATGCAGCCTCACTCACTCCTCAATACCCACTGTTTCCACAGTTGAGCTCTCTGTACGTTTCACACTCAGCTCTTTTGCAGTTGGTGTGTCAAGCCTTTCTAAGCGAACAAGCAGATGATCCAGGCGAGCAGAAAGTACACTTAAAAACAGTTAGGTGGTGTTCCAAGTGGGTTCAAGAGTCCTCATTTAAATGTGGATTTTCCCTGCAGTAAACCTAGTGAGTGAAGAAAGCACTGCCCGGGAAGAGGAAGAGTTCCCAGCTCCCACCGCAGGATGAAGGCCTATAGGCAGAAGCAGGTGGGAGACCAACTCCACATCTTTAGATCCACACGTGGGCTCTTCCTGTAAACGCTCCCTTGTTGGAAAGGAAGAGGACACAGAATACTTGGAGAAGGTTCAATGATTATCCTTCTCATCATTTGCGATACTCAGTTTTTAATGGCAAATGTTAATGGGAAGTGCAGACATCCTGAGCTCAACTGGATAGGTCTCAGGAAGACCACAAGGTCCTGCCCCATCTTGTCTGCCTAAATGAATAAAGCGACCTAGTCAGGTTAGCATCGTGTAAGCCTCCTGAGACCCTGAGCACCTTAAATGTCTCCTGAAGACTCTCCAGTGCACTGCTCAACATCACATTGGGATCTTGACATAACTTGGGGCAAGAGAGAGGTCTAGATCTGTCCTAAGACAGCTCAATCACATAATCTGGTCCCTGGTAAGCTAGTGCCCAGCTAAAAGTGCAGCAAGCATAGCACATCCGGCCCCACACGGTACCTGCACCCCCGTTTCCTGTGCCTCTCTGATGCACCTGGAATGGCTCTGAGAGGTCTCTCTCAAGTAAACTGCTCTGTAGGTCCCGGTGTCCAAAAGACAGTAGCCAACTCTTCACCCGTCATCCAGATCCCAAATTTCAGAATCTGAGACATTTTCAGTTTAACAAGGGAAGCCCTTCAAAAATCCAAAAGCCACACAGGATGAATACCCTCCCGTTTAGCCCCTGCCAATGCCACACAAAAGCCAGCCAGGGCTGACACCGGAGAATCCAGACTGACTGACGGAAGGCGGGACGTGACAGGGAGTCAGCTCATCTTCTCCCAAACCAGGATGTGCTTCCTGGCTTTCCTTGCACTCCTTCAGCCGTGAGAATCCAGCTGTAGAGGGCAAATTCTGATTTCACTGTGAAGGTACTGAGGTACTTCCACCACAGAATGGGAAGATTTTAATCATAATTAGCCCCCAAATTAAGCTTTAGAATGCCATCGCATTTGCTTAACTGAAACTCAGGTTTAGGATCAAAAGATCCTGCAGGCAACATGAAAATTTCGTTGTACACATCTTCCAAGTGTTAACTCTAATTGCTTTCACCTTATGACTGGAACAAAACAAGAGAATTTATGGCTTTTAAATGGTTAAGAGCTTTTAAAAACCCATACCTATACACTGAGAAAATACCCACTGATCGCAGTAAACAGCTTTGCAAATACTGAAGTGACAGGCAGGCAGCGTCTCGATGCCACTGCTCTGCCACCCCGGGATGACTGCATTAGGAAACTGGCACCAAGCACACCATGACCCATCAGGGGACTTATTCCAAAGCCACGCCTCAGAGCCCACATGCTGCAGAGCTGCCTCCCACACGTCTCTGTTAACACTCAGGGCTGCAGGTAAAGCTGCTGTGAGCACGGTTTCCCGTGGCTCCACTGTCCACAGAAACAGGGTCAGAGTCCACTTCCAGAACCCATATGAGATCTGGATAAGGAAGCACCACGCAGCTACACAAAACCCACAACACACTGATGTTGTTAAACCTTCAAAAGTCTCCCTTTGTGGTTGTTTGACAATCTTTCAGGAGTCTAATTAGACCTTTTTATTAAAATCTCCTTGTAAAATCTCATTAAAACACCTCCTAGCATGTGTGACCAACCGACTGGACATACAGAATAATGAGCCCTCCTGGCTCATCTAAGCCAGCCAGGCAGGGTCAAGCCCCGTCCACATCCAACACTCTGGGAAAACTGGAGCAGTTCTACCAAAAGAAAACTGAACGTCATCGGGCACCACGCAGAATGCGGACCTCTGCATTCAGAAACTAGTAAACTCATCCTTGAGGCAGAGCTTCGACAGTGACCACTCTACACTTCAAGCCATCTACCTCACTTCCTAAGAGCAAGAGTGATCCACCAAAAATGCACAGAAGACCTAATGCCCAAGCCACAATATCTGGTGAGCGGGTGACTGAGAAGCCTGTGAGGTCCACAGGGTGTCCCAAAACAGTGTGCTCCACCACGACTCTGTGCTACCCCAGAGAAGCCCTCTCCCTTCCTTAGGTACACTGTCCTTACCACTGAAGAGCCAGACATGTGACCTGAAATGTAAGTAGAGATTCCATCTGCTCGTTTCTACACGAGTGACGAGCAGTCACGCATACCTCACCAACCCCGTGACAACCTGCTGCTCTGCCAGACTATTCTTTCACTACAGCCACCTGTGAGATCTTTAAAAGTGCCAGCTACCATCAACTACAGGTAGACCACAGCCACAGAAGGTGTCTGGGGAACCGTCCGAGTCTTCAGTGATTCTTTCTTTCAATGGAGAAAAAAGCAACCTGTCTTAATTGGTTGAAGATGCATAAAAAAAAAAAGCAGTATCTCACCTTCTGGTATTTCTGCCACCATTTACATGAATACTGGTCTTCCCATGAGACAGGTTTTGAAGGAAATATCTGGCACTTATTGAGGGATTCTAACTGAACTGCAGACATGGTTGAAGGCAACACACATTCAGGAAGAATTTGCACTTTAGCTTGCTGGATTCTAAAATAAAGAGAACCAAGCACGGTGTTCATTTTCAAGATAGACTAACTCAAACTGTAAGTTTCTACACATCAAGGAAATTTTAAATACTAACATTTTCTAAATGTTTTTAAAACATATTCACTAAATAAATGCTGATGTTAAGATATAAGACATGTTCAGAAAATAACTTCATTTCATAAATCATAGAACAGTTCATGCTACAGATAATCTAAAGTATGAATTTTCAATCTCACCATGGAATAGAAAGGAATGTCTTCCTGAGTCACATAAATAGAGTTATATTTGACATCAGCCTACTCCTACCACGACTGCTCATCTTGATACTTGTAACCAAACTTCTTAGACAGTTTAGACATCCCAACCCTCCCATGTCCCCCACAACCCGTGCCACCTAAGTGGGGCCTTTCTCATGAGTCATCCTGAGAGGCAGGTTCAGAAAGAGACGATCACAAGCCCAATTACAGGGACACTTCAGCTGAGACTAGAGAACTACATGGCCTCTACGTCCACGTGCAGCCCTCTTCTCCTCCTCATGACCTTAGGGGAACATGCACTCGACTGCCTTTAAACTGAAGAATCATGGAGGCTTTCTTGATAGAGCCTTCATTTTCTAAATGCTACTCCAGAGCATCAGACTTTCAAACACCTGTCATCCATTAATGCAAACGGAGAGGCTGCCCTGTGATCGACCCTCCTGGGAGGCAGCTTTAGAAACGAGGTCTATGCCACGACAGACATGCAAAGGCTGGAAGAAAACACTTTGGAATGATGAAATCAGACACACTGGAAGCCCCTGCTTCTAAGACTCTCATATGAACTATGGCTGGTGTTCATAACATCCACTGCCTTCACCCACAAAACGCTGAGAATAAAATTCTGATACTTCTCATTCATTATCAACTTTTGCTTAGGCTGCTTTGAACTCACAATTCTCTTTCCTCATCCTCCAGAGCTGCTGGGATTACAGATGTGTGCCACCACGCCCAGGCCTTTTGATTTTTGAGACGGGGTGTCCCTAACATACAAAGGCTGGCCTGAAGCTTGCTACCTCCTGCCTCAGCCTCCTGAGTTGCTGGGATGATGCGCCATGGTGTAAACTGTACACCATCCTACAGACGCTCATCAGAATCTGCTTCTCAAGGTCAAAGTACCTGAACTGAGGTACTTCATGCAAATATTATGAAAGACTTCATGCTTTCATCCTGATAAAAGCGATCAGGCTGTGGAAGTAGCTCCGATCACCTCGGAACCCCTGTTCTGCACTGGGAGACTCAGCGCGGCCTAGACCCTCCTTGCTCTGCAGGCTGCAGGCTGCTCTACAGAACACAGGCTGGTTCTCCCGCCAGATGAGTTGCATTTTTAGCATAAGGTAGTTGTGTTTCTTCCCAACCTGTCGATGGCAGTTGTTCTGTGGTATGGCAACATAATTTATATAAATGTTATAAAAACAAAATGTGTAAACAAAAATAAAATCACCTCCATGAATACTAAAACATAAAAAAAAAAATTTCTTCCAAATTCAGTAAAGATAACTCCAATAGTAGGGAAACACCACACTAACCTGAACATTTTCTGTGCTCAAATGACCTCGGGACTGACCACCCTTAGAATCTCTCTTAAAAAACAGAAATATAAACTATAAAAACCAGAAGTATACGCTATACACACAAACCACAAAAATGTCTGAAGCCATCTCTAGTTGGCAAACCCACTTCAAAGAGAAAACCATCTCTCCATCAAAACCAAAACGACTACCTTCCTACATTTTCAATGAAAACATTTATAGTAGGTGACTTTTTCCACTAAGAATCACTGCTCTCAATTATGACAGGGAGGACATATTCTCTTGCAATTTCAACACAATATTAATCCCATTCCAAGAAACAGGGAGTTCTGATTCGTGATACCCTTCTGTGTGTTTATTGATTAAAGACAAAGGTCCATATATTCAGAAAAGGCCAACCAAATAAACACTGAATTTAGCGAGAGTTAGAAAGCAGTAGCATATTTTTATATATGAAGCATCATTTAGGTAAAAAATAAATCAATCAGATATACTTGCCTGTAAAAAAGAAAACTGGCCCGAGTTTCCAAGGTGCTATGGAGAAATTCTGGTGTCACAGAAAAGGCACTGGTGTGGAAGTTGGGGACCTAGAACTAGCCAGCTGACACACACTACTTGTAAGGCTTTAGGCACATTGCTGAACTTCTCTAACACTTGGCTCCCTGGTTTGAAAAAAGGAAACAGCACTACATCATCTCCATGCAAGCACTTCACCGTTTTTAGTGAAGGTGGTCACAGGAAAGCACAGTAGCAAAACCACAGAAACCTCACTCCACACACGCCGGTTACACTTGGGCAGACACATCTGTGTGAGAGGGCTTGACACAGGTCTGTGGAGGCACCCTTTCCAAACCTTTTCCAGCCCTACCACTCTGATGGCGGTGACCCTCACCAGAACCAAATCACATTCCTCCGCCCCTTCTCAGCCTCAGCAGACTGCTGCCATCTTGTGTTCAAAAGACTTTTCCACAACCAGATATGGAAGTCACTATGCTGAGAAATGCACCTTCTCCCAACTCAATTTCCCTGAAACTTTCTAGTAAATAGTGTTCAAAGGTTAAAGAAAAAGAACCAATTAGGTAAGTACGTGGCTAATAAGAACTTCAAAACTGGCACTGTTAGCAAAATCCACAGCAACAAGATAACTGGTCACCACAGTGCAAAGCCCTGGGGAGATCACTCCTTCACTTCACATCACAACATAACTAAGCCTCGGTCACCGTTCTCATGCAGCTCATCTGCCCGGGGAGGCACACATGCGATCCTGTGAGCACACACGTGTACCAGGAACATTGAGGGAACTTCAGGAGAGAACCAAACCCCTCAGGACTCTGACCACTCCATCCCATATTCAAGTCCCAAAAGCCTGCCTGACGCATCTGCAGTGGCATAATCTTGAGCAAACAGACAGACAAAACCATAACACCTTCCTGCATTCAGAAGAAGACATATGCAACACAAAGATCTGGTGGATTTTCAACTCTGGCCAGCGTCACAGATGGATTCCCCAGGACAGGGTGGAACTGAGGAATCTGTGTGCACAAATCTTCCCAGACGACTCCTATGTGCCACAGGACAGAAGCACTGCTCAACACACAACAGCCAATGTCAAGACTACTGGGCTGTTTTAAATGGTTTGCTATTTCTTAAAAAGAGGATAATGATGGTGAACTGGATCTTTTTTTTCCTTAAATGTGGAATTCCTAGATTTTGTGACAAACTCTTACCTAGGCAGCCACTCCAAAATGAGTCTCTGCTGAATGGGTATAAACTCGGGGAATACTAAAGTGCACAAGGTGCAGTGAAGATAAGGACTAGTGGTCAGTTATCATGTGGGTATTGTTTCCGGGTGATAAATTCCCATGGGTGCTATGTGTGGATAGGGAGAGCCGCTGGGTGGAGCAGGTATGTCGTATGACTTTCAAACCTAACGGGAGCTCTGACACCACCTCCCCTGTCCTGGTGAGCACACTGAGACACCGTCTCTCGCTCCGAAGAGAGACCTTCTGTTCCCAAGAAGCCACACCCCAAATGCCACTTTCCTTTGGGTTGACAATGCTCTTCTCAAACCTGGAGGGGTATGAGAATCACCCGGAAATCATTCTTAAAAGGTGCTGAAGTCTCACTTCATCTTAACAACTCTCTGAGGATGGAAAATGAGGTTGGAACCAAGCAACTTCAGCTTTAAGAATTTTCTGGGTGATTCTGGTGGACCCCAAGTGGGAAACAACTGGGATATACTTCAGAAGGGAAAGAGAAACACTAATAAAAAGGCACAAAATGTGAAGAGTTAGTAAAACAGAAAAAAAACACTCCATTGTAAAATGTTCACAAAGCTTTAAAACACAGTATTTCTTACCCATCTGACTGTGTTCTGAGTTCCAGGACTTTGAACCTTTGTCTTCCAATTGCTTTCACTTTCACTATTTCAATTCCAAAGTCTTGTTCTTCTCGATAGGCATATATCTCTGCTGTCGTTCCAAACTGTGCTTCCCTTTCCTGTATATTACTTCCAAAGAAAAGTTTTAAAGATTTTTAACATTTATATATGCAAAGTTAGCAAAAGTAATTCATTTGGGAAAATGATTTACAGTCATCGACTCTCACTTGCAAACCCAGTACAACTTTATTTTTAAAATCACATGGTGGAGGGTACTGGGGTTGTAGCTCAGTGGTAGAGTGCTTGCCTACCACCCAGGCACTAGGTGTGATCCTTAGCACCACATAAAATAAATGAATAAAATACAAGATACTGTGTGCACTTACAACTAAAAAACAATTTAAAGAGTCATATAGGGGAGCATAGGAAAGCTTTGGGATAGACAATTAGAACATAATTTAGGAGAAAGAGTCACCGAAATAGTCAGGGACTCACACACCTCTGAACTCTCATTTCCCAGCCAAACATTCTTTCACTTTGTTAGACCTTCAAGGAAGATATTCTGCTGCTTATTAGCAGCACTGGGGCAGGGGCAGAGGTTGGGGGACAGGGCTCCTGCATTTATTCCCAGCCTCTAGGGCACATTTCCTCCGCCTGCCACAGGGAACAAGAGTTCAGCTCAGTGGGCCACTGCTCTGTACTGGTGCAACTTAACAAGTTTTGGGAGAGTAAAAGAAGGGAGAAAAAAAAAAAACCCAAAACGCTCTTTTTGGAAAACTGATCCTGTACAGCAAAATGGAAAAGCCCTGTTTCTCTTTAAATAAAGACAATTCTTGAAACTAACATTCTAGAAATGTTTTCCAGTAAATATTAATGAGCAAAAGTTTTTCAAGCATCAAAAATGTAAATTGGTTTAGATGGTAAATAACCAATATACTCTAATATTTCAAATCTCACTCAACAAAATTCTTTACTTCTCCTGGACGTGCAAAATAATTCTCTACTTTGCCTTCAACACTGATCTCAGCTGCAAGTACACAGAAGGGCACGAGTGAGGCCAGTTCCCCTAATACTTTACCTGTATGCAAGAACTGCAAAGGTTCTATCTTTCTGAATTAAATTCCGCACCATACTGACTTCTTGAGGGCGAAACAGCTGTAGAGGTAAAGTCTGCCCGGGAATCAGGATCATCATCACCTGTGGGAGCACCGGGATCACCTGACAACTGTCGTCGTCATGCAAAGTCCTGCCATGGAACTCCTCCATGTCAGCGCCCAGATACTGCTCACAACGACAAGAAGGCAAGTGTTACCACACACACACACACACAACACAAGCTCAACAGGCTAAAGAAAAGTCAGAGTAAAGGAGATATAAACAGAGGGGAAGCATAACTATTTATGTGATGATCTTAATGGTCTCACATAAAAACCTAATTTTTAATCTATATTTACTGTTAAAACTTTCAAATCTTAAGAATCTCTCACACATACATATTCCACAACATTTTGCAGTTTGAGCTGTTTTTTCACAGGATCAAAAATAAATTTGGACATCTCTATGTCCAAATACCCCAAATGACAAGAATAAATGTTACTATGTTAAATAGCACCTTCCCGCCACGGGACCTAGCAGACCACAGAATAAGCCCTTAATGGCCCTATTACTACCAAAACTGGAAAAAGAGCAACAACCTCTTAAAGGATTACACCAGTAAACAGTAGGAGCTGCTTACAAATAAAGAATTTATATTTACTGTTGGAAAATAGCCTGCCTCCTCGCAGAATCTCACCATATGATGAAGCTGCTAACAAAAGTCAAAGTCATGGGGCTGGGGTTGTGGCTCGGTAGTAGAACACTCGCCTAGCATGTGAGAGGCGCTGATCTCAGCACCACATAAACATAAATAAATAAAATAAAGGTATTGAGTCCAACTACAACTAAAAAAAAATATTTTTTTAAAAAAAGCTCAAGGTTACATATTTATGCCGTGTAAACTAGCCGTCCACATTGGGCAGTGTGAGGTGTCAGGCCACCTCTTCAGGAATGTGTCCTAGGGATGGATGTGCACTGACAGTGCCAGAGGAGTTAGTGCACTACACACCGTGTGTGAGGTTGGCAGACTCGTGTCAAAATTTATGATGTTTGGTTTTTTTGCTTCTTTGCTGTCCTGGTCTTCAACTTCCATTTCAATTTCATCTTCTTCTTCACTCTCTGCTGTATAAATACAATATAATAAGAAAAAAAACATTAGACCCATGAAAACTTCAAATCTATACCTTTCAAATACATCACACTCTGGGGAGAAAAGGGTACTAGACGCCATACTCACCGCTAACCCCACTAACTGTGAGGAGGCAGCTGGGGGCCCAGGGGCCACACCGCACTCTGCCACCAGGTATCTTCTGTTGTTGTTGCTATTTTCTTTTTAAATCAACTTTTATTTATTTATTTATTTTAAATGTTTTTTTAGTTGTTGATGGACTTCTATTTTTATTTTTATTTATTTGTGCTGAGAATCGAACCCAGTGCCTCAAGCATGCTAGGCAAGTGCGCTACCGCTGAGCCACCACCCCAGCCCCTTAAATCAACTTTTAAATTTTACAATAGTTTAAGAGTTAGAGAAATAGTAGAAAATATTCCCGTAAACCCCACTTCTATTTTCCTCTATAGTTAACATCTTATGTTACAGTACACGTACGTCACAACTAAGAAACCAATGTTGGTACATTCGTGCAACTAAGTAAACTCTACATTTTATTGGGATATCCTGGTTTTAACCTCAACTCCTTTTTCAGTTGCACATTTCCCTCCAGAATACCACATTGCTATGGTCATGACTCCTCTTCAGCCTGCTCTTGGGAGGTGGGGGTAGTTTCTCAGACTTGACTTGGCTTATTCTGTACATTATTGCTCAATTAGGACTCATATGGTGTAATTCTAGTAATCAGTCTAAGGTTACCCACTGTGGGGAGGACGAGGAGGATGGAAAGGAAGTACTGTTTTCCATCACATCAGGGATGCACACTACACACCTGACTGACAGCCCTCATGCTAGCCTTCGTCATCACCTGCAGTACAACCCGTCAGCCCTCTTCACTGTACAGTCACTTTCCCCTCCTTTCACAAGGTACCCCAAAAGCAAATCACTCCATCCACCCTTTAGGGGTGAAGTACTATGGTCCAGGGCCCTATTGGGAAATACCAACATAAAGTATTTAAAATGTCCTGTAAAGAATGTTTTCTCCCTTGCCAGTAATTCATTTTGACACTGTAAACACTGCACCCTCCCTCGGTAAGTCTCAGCTTCCTTGTCTGAAAAAGGACAGGCTCCAAGAAGACCACCTTGGAGAACACTGTTTCAAACTCCTAACTCTATCTAAAGAGTTCCTACATGACAAGTTAAAAAAAAAGAAGAAGAAGGTGATGAGAAAGATAAAGATCTATTAACTAAAACTGAAAAGAGATGTCATCAAAACCTGCTAGAAGAATTCCACAGCGTTGTCCCACTAACACACTCCCTTCCCTGGCTCTCACTCACTCATGAAAGTCAGATATTTGCAATCACCATCATACAGACTTTGCTTTGTAATTTAAAAATTTAAAAAATACCACAAGCAGCATAAAACATTTTAAAGGAAATGACGCAGGCTACTTCCTCTAGGCATACTTTTTAAATTATGAAAACTAAGCCAATATCCTTTAAAAGTGGATGAAAGGGATGAAAGTCAGAAAAAGCAACACTACCCTATGTGTATGGTATGATAGAAGGCAGACGAAAGCCTTTCCATGCCACCTATGGGCACACTTCCTATCCTAGGAGTCTTGACCAGGATTTACTTTGCACCTTAGGGAATATTTGGAAACATCTGAAGACATCTTGGGATGTCACAACTAGAAGAGTCCTACTGGTGATCTAGAGTAGGTGCTTGGGGAATCCTACCAAGCAGAGCACACCACAAAGAATTCCTGGACCTGAAAGGTGTCAGAGACTAGGAAATGTGAGCTTGGACTACGTATAAACATGGACTGAACCTCATTTCTGACCTCACAATTCAGGCATTTTAAAATGCCCCCAAGAAAATTCTAAATACTTAATTTGTCATTTCAAAGGAGTCATTTTTTTCCCCTCTGTGCAAAACATTCTTTAAACAAACTACTTCCACTGAGGTCCCTCTCACAAGACGTTTCACAATAGGGTAACTGTGGGGGTGGGGGGAGTTCCCATTTATCCTCATGAATTAAAAGATTTAAGGCTTTCAAGTTCTGTCAATGACAACAACATAATTGATTTGACTTGTATGAAAACAGTCAGGGCTCTGATACCGGTTGTACCTTTTCTAAGAACACAAAAGTTTTCCTGAGAGATAATAAAGAAAAATTTAAACTGATGAGAAAATTATTCTGAACCTCTGCAACTCTAAAAGCATGGGTTTCACTTGTCATGTGGAGAGAACGACTTTCTTACTCTACTGAAAGTTTAAAACATGAACTACTGGCTCAAAGGCTGGAATAAATACTTCTCTAAATTTGCATTTTAAGTCTTCTGACTTCTGGCATCTAAATGACCACCTAGTATTAGAGAAGCTTCTCTTGTAAAAGTGGCTAAGGCCCATCTCCCCCACTGGGCTGTTTATCAATGGATCTTTTCTCCAAGATAGCTGAATAATTTCAGATGGGAAGAAACTATTTCCTTAGAATTCAAAGTGGACTTACTCTTCAAAACAACTCATATCTCAAGATTTAGGGAAATGTGGTATTTGTCAACAAATAAAACCGCAGGTAATTTAGAAACCAGCATTACTATATATATATACATCTCTGCACCCTCTCACTTTTCCTTTCCCCCTATAGAAAACACAGGCTGGCTGTTCAGAGCTACCGGGTGAGGTCTGATGACTCATCTCAGGCAGGAGCACCATGTGAATGCCAACAGAACATCAATATCCTCCCTCTTTTATTCCCTATTCTCCCTGAAACTCTGGATTTGGCACACACACAGGGGGCTCTGATGATGCCGGGAAAACAGCTCAGCTCTGCTGCTGCAGGTTGACACACCTTTATTTGAGCTATGATGGCTTCAGGAACGACCACTGACCCACCATGGTTTGTTTCACAGAAAAAGGGCTTCCTATATGGAGATACCAATCAATACTGAGCACAGATTCCCTTAGTTAACTACCTAAAAAAAAAAAAAAAAAAACACCTGAGACTGCTTTTCAGCAACCTACAAGAAAAGCCCTTGGCCAGAGATGCACATTCACCAACAATTTAGAACCAACCAACCTCCTAAGTCTTACCTTGTGCATCCTTAGCCCCAGCAGGTGAGCCTCCAGATCAACCTCATAAGGCTTTTCCCCAATTCCTCTAACCCCCGAGCCACCGCCCCCGTGTGAAGAACCACACTGGTTTTCGTTTAACTGGCCTTGAATCAAGGGTCTCTGCCAATCATTCTCACCACGCTCACCTGGACTGCAAAGCTCCTCAAGTACCAGACCTCATTTGGCTCCTCCACAACACCTGACGCCCCGCCTGTTTACAGTGAAGGGACTCAGGGTTTGCGGGAGGCTGACACCACTAAGGCAAAGCCCATCCCGACTGCAGCCGTTCGTGAATAGCTTGTGCAACGGTGCACATATTCTTTCTTTTTCTTTCTGAAGTCGTCGTGCAATACTCCAACACACAAACCCGAGGTCTAAATTCCCACAAAGCACACCGTTAGGACCAGAGGCCAAGGAACCCCACCGCCCCACGGAGCTCCAACCGGTGGCTAAGAGACACCAGCTGTGCTCGCAGGCCAAGCCGCGTTCTGGTCCCGACGCCGCAGCTGGGTGACCTTGGGCGAGTCACTCAACTCCTCGGTTCCCACAGAGAGGGACCTGAACGGTGACAAGTGCAGAAAAACGCAGCCAAGCCCCGTAGGAGCGCAGCACGCCTCGGCTGTCACTCATTCGGGGACAGGCGCCGGGGGAAAAGTCCCCGCAGCGGCCCCGCCCGGACCCCGGCGGCCCCCCAACTCCGGGGCCCTTCCGCGAAGCCGAGCTGAGGGCGTGGGGACGGCCGGGGCGCGCGCGGTCCCCGTCCCCGCGCCCGCTGCAGCCTCATCCGCCACCGCGGCGTCCGCGCCCTCAGGGAAGCGCCGGCCCAGGCCCGCGGCTCGCAGCCCCCGGGGCGCGGCCACCGCCTTTCCCGACCCTGTCAAGCCGCCGGCGACTCCGGGCGTCGCCTCCCACCCGCGGCTATACCCGGGCCCGGGAGTTACCAGGCAGGAGCGGCAGGTGGTTGCCCATGTTGTGCGCAGCGTCCTGTGCGTCTTCCTCGTCGGCCATGTCTGTTTACCCGCAAAGCAGGACGGGACGGGGCGGAGCCTCCAGGGGAGGTTCCGCGCCGCCGCCGCCGCGCGCCGGGGCCACAGCGCCCTCTAGCGGCGCCAGCGGGAAGGGCCGCAAAGCAGGCCCGCAGTCCGGGCGGGAAAGCTGCTCCCAGCGCTGCAGGACCAGCTGCCCTCCTCCTTGCACAGTCCCGGGGCAATGTCCAGCCCTGTCCCCACGTGCACGTGGGGAAACCGAGGCTCGGTGTCCACCCGATTTTAAAAGACAGGAGGGGATGGGCAAGGAACAAACAGAAACCCGTTTACGCACCATGAACTCCTGAGAAATACAGAAATGAAGACCGGAACACGTGCATGGGTTATGGGAAGAACCGGGTTATCCCTGATTTTCCCTTCCACCCGTTCAGCGGGTTTCACATATAATTCATGGATGAGGAGGGGTTCATCTGAAACAGACATTTTAAATGATGCTTTTGCAGAACCGAAAAAGGCTGGGTTGGTAAATAAAATTGTCAAAATAAATTGGGAATGGAGCCACCATTTGACCCAGCCATCCCTCCCTTCTATACCCCAAAGAAGTAAAAACAGCATACTACAGGGACACAGCCACATCAATGTTCATAGCAGCACAATTCACAACAGCTAAACTGTGGAGCCAATGTAGATGCTCTTCAATAGATGAATGGATAAAAAAAAATGTGGCATATATAAACTATGGAATATTTCTGAGCAATAAAAGAAAATCAAATCATGACATTTGCAGGTAAATGGATGGCGTTGGAGAAGATAATGCTAAGTGAAGTTAGCCAATCCCAAGTAACTAAATGCTAAGTGTTTTATCTGATATATGGAGGCTGACTCATAGTAGGATAGGGAGGGGGAGCATGGGAGGAATAGACAACTCTAGATAGGGAGAGGGGTAGGAGGGAAGGGAGGGGACATGGGGTTAGAAATGATGGTGGAACATGTTGGTCATTATTATCCAAAGAACATGTATGGAGACACGAATTGGTGTGAATATACTTTGTATACAACCAGAGACATGAAAAATTGTGCCATGATTTTAAGACAGAGGCGAGGAATAGAAGAGAAATATACAATCAGTCAACAAATATATGAAAAAAATGCTCATCATCTCTAGCAATCAGAGAAATGCAAATCAAAACCACTCTAAGATACCATCTCACTCCAGTCATAATAACTCCAGCTATTATGAAGACAAACAATGAGTGTTGGCGAGGATGTGGGGGGAAAGGCACACTCCTGCGTTGCTGGTGGAACTGCCAATTGGTGCAGCCAGTCTGGAAAGCAGCGTGGAGATTCCTTGGAAACACATACGTATTTAACATCTTAAAGGACGCTATTGCCCGGGTGTAAGCACTTGATTGTCTATTGCTTGGGTCACTGCAGTAGCCTCAATACTGACTTCTCACCTCTCCCCCTTGTCCTCTACTTGACTGCCAACAGGTCCCAGTGATTCCCTAAAAGCTCAGATCCGGCCACGTGACTCACCTGCTCAGTACTTTCCCTGTGGCCCTGTCTCACGGTGAGCTGCACCCTCGCATCGGCCTTTGTGATGGAGAGTGCTGCAGCTTGTATCTAGAATGTTCCCCAGAGCCTCATGGGTCGTCCCCAGCTGGTGACGCTGTTGGGAGGTGGTGACACACATTGCCCAAGCCCTCTGGCTCTCCTTTCCTCCAGGAAGGGGACAGCTTTGCTTCGTCACACTCTTCCCTACCCTGATGTTTCTGTCTTGCCACAGGCTGAAAACCAACAGAGCCACCTGACCATGGACGGAAACCTCCTGAACCAGGAGCCAAAATAACTCCTTCCTCCTTAAATTGATTTACCCACGGTGTTTCTGTCACCATGACAGAAAGCTGACCTACGCACATCCTGCTCTGACCTCCCTCCACAACGGCTTTCATGTGGCCCAACCACCACGTAGGGCCCACTCCCACCTCAGGACCTTTGCACCTGCCTTTCCTTTTGCCTGTCCTTCCTCCACATCAACCCACGACTTCCTCCCTGGTACCTTCCCCCTCTTGCATCAAATGCCCATCACCCTTTCGCCCGTCCGTTGGTTGCCATCCTCATTCTCGGATCCATATTTTCCTTCAAAGCATTTGGGCACTTCTGACATATTACGAGGCTGACATTTTATAACGGTGTCATCTGCATCCCCTCAAGAATATAAGGTCGTGACAAGGGGCAGAGACGTCTGCTCCTGGGTGCCAATGTCTAGGCTTGGCACCAGAATCACGAGCCACCACACACCTTTGTAGGTTCAAACAGCAATTCTTTATTCCCGCTCTCACACCGCCTCCACACAGGTCCAGGGGCAAACGTGTTCTCCCCTCTCCCGCACCATTCACCTACTCCACGAGGCTATCTCCAAATCCCATTTTAATCTCAGGAGAACTCAATGGGAACAAGCAGCAGGAACACCCTAATCCCAGCAATAATCTTCAATCTCCAACTTCCCTAAAACCCATTATCTTAAACTGGCAACGCCTTAAACTCAAGGAGCCGGTTACTTCCTCAAACCTGATCAGCTCTAAACCCGGATCCGCCTTGGTCCTTGAGCAAGGTCACCTTATTAAAGCATGCATGCAATGTCCCATCGAATGTCCTCTAAGCAGCATGGGGTACGCTTGGCAAGGAAATTTCGATGCGTCATTCCTACTTGACAATGGCCCTCAGCACCTGGGGACAGGTTCTGGCATTTGGTAGGTAAACAAAAGAAGGTTGACTGAATGAACGAATCAGCCGTAAATGCTCAAAGCCCATGAATGCTGTTCCGCGCCCCTTACCCATGGTCCCTTGCAGCAAATGAGGTCCTGTGACCCACTACTGCCTGGTGACATGGAGAGGTCGTTGGCTTGGTAGCCTTCGAGAAGGGCCAGGAGGAGAGGCGAGTTCAGGAGAAGATTTTCCTTCAGGATCAAAGGCTGATGTTTCTTTCTTACCCACTTCCAGCTGGGGCGGAGATGAGGATCTAGACGAGTTTGATGGAGAAAACCAGGCAACCCACTCCAGATAGCCCAAGGAGCTTCTCCAAGAAAACATGCGTTTTTACAAACAGCAAAACCAGACTGAATAGGGTAGGCATGTTCTGACATGACTTCTTGAATGGATCAATTCGCTGATGAATTCATGGTCAGGTCATAAATCTTCCAGTTATTTCCTCTTTGGGGCCTAAGCATGTACAGTGGATTGAGGTCCAGCGTCCTGAGAGAGCTTGCTTTTTTGAGAGTAGCACTACCCTCCACGACGCTGTGAGATAGATGTCAAAAACTGGTGACTGTCGGTGGGAATGTAAAGTATGATAGTCATCGTGGAAATGAAGATGGAGGTTCCTCAAAAATCTAAAACTAGCACTACCAGATGGGATCCAGCTATGCCACACCTGGGTGCCTACCTGGAGGAATCATAGCCATCGTACAATACAGAGGGCTGGACACCATATACCATACAGATACAACCCTCTGTATCACGGGACACTCATAATAGTCAACTTATGGACTCAACCTAGGTGCCCATCAACACATGAGTGCAAAAAAAAATGTGGTATATGTACACTGGAGTATTATTCAGCTATAAAAAAGAATGGAATGAGCCAGGCATGGTGGTTACAGCTGCCTGTCATCCCAGCAGCTCAGGAGGCTGAGACAGGAGGATTGCAAGTTTGAAAGCAGCCTCAGCAACTTAGTGAGATTCTAAGCAATGTAGTGAGACTCTGTTTCAAAATAAAATATAAAAAGGGCTGGGGATGTAGCTCAGTGGTTAGATGCCCCTGGGTTCAATTTCTGGTACTCCCCCCCCCCCAAAAAAAAAGAAAAGAAAAGAAAGAAATCATGTCATTTGCAGGAAAATGGATGGAATTAAAGATCATCACGTTAAGTGAAGTAAACCAGATTCAGAAAGACAGGATCACACGTTTTCTCTCACATTCGTCGTATTTTGAATTTTCGAACTAAATGCTTGCCAACGTTGAGAAATGGAAGAGAGTGCAATATCACAATTGGTTTTCAGCTTCTCTTTAAAAAAAAAAAAAAGAGGATGAGTTGACAATCACATGTTGAATTTAGGCTCGAGAAGAGTTGTCTTCAGCGGCTGATTAGACGGGGCGTTTAGATGAACAGTCCCTAATGGGCAAAGACCCCTCCCAGCGTGGAGTCACTTGGCATTTGTGTTTGCCACTTGTTCTGTGAGTGTGGACAGTGAGCCCGTGCCCTGATTTCCCCAGGACACCCCAGCTAGCAGCGTGATTATTACAGAGCACCCCCTCTCCAATTCACTGAGCTCCATTAATGAATTATATGACCCTCCTACACACAGAGCCATAGAGGACCCTGGAACACAGTGTCCGGCCATGTGGGCCTAGACAGCCACACGGACTTTCAGCCTCCCTGGGCAGTGAAGGCTCAGAGCTGGAGATCTTTAAGTCCCCTGTAGCTCTGGGATTCCTTCCTAGCCATGTTTTACGGAGTTTCTTATGGGTGATCCCATTGTGCGGCGACTAACATGAAACAGATCTTTAGAATTAATTCATGGTTATTCTAATGTTCCTGGCTCTGGAAGCCCATCTCCCAAACTAGTCCCAGGAGAGAAATCTTTTTTACAATTTTTACGGCGACCTATATATCAAGAAAAAGAGCGGCTCGCCCAGAAACGTATCTTTCCTGAGCCTACCTGTTGCCATAGAGCGCGGGGTTTGGGCACCGTTGCTAAGAGATATGTGCTTCAGCATCTCCTCTTGGAAATCCCAGCTCTGAGGGGCGGAAGATGACTCTTGTCTGCTTCTGAAAGACCTAAAGGGGAGAGAGAGAGAGAGAGAGAGAGAGACACTCTGCTCTGTAGGCAGACATAAAACCAGGGGTTTTCCTAGCCCCTTCAAAATGTTGACACTTTCATTAATGACTCATTCATATTTTAGTAATATGGGGGGAAATCTGGGATTTGGAAAAAAATCTTTATTTGAAACTTTCTCTGCAATGATCCCCCAGAGCCTCTACGAGTCCCAAGCAGGTCAGACTCTGGTGAAAAGTGATCATGGGCGATGATGCCTGACGTTGCAATTTAGGGTGATCTCCCGCCACTACCTCTGTCTCTGATTTGACAGGTAAAGCGAGGAAGAGTTTTGCAACGTAGTTAAATGTCGGGCAAGTCCTGGTCTTTATCCTTGTGCACAAAATAGCAGCTCCCCAAAATAGCTGCTATTTTGTGCACAAGGTCTTTAACCTCCAGGACTCACTCAGTGACTTTTCCCAACGCCACGTGCTGTTTCTACTGCAATTATCGGAGCGAAGGATAATGCAGAGGAGGGGCACCCAATGGGCAGCAAAGAATTCTAGGACGCACGCCTGTCTTCCCAGTGGGCCTGGAGGCTGAGGCAGGAGGATCGCGGGTTCAAAGCCAGCCTCAGCAAATTCGAGGTGCTGAGCAACTCAGTGACCTGTGTCGAAATAAAATACAAAATAGGGCTGGGGAGGTGGCTCAGTGGTCAAGGGCCCCTGAGTTCAATCCCTGGTACCTGCTGCCGAAAAAAAAAAAATCCTAGGTTTGGGTCATTTTCTTATTTCTAATCATGATGTCAACTCCATCATTTCAACAATTTCCTCCTTGGTCTTGGATTCTTGGTCTTTGTCTTGGACACATCCCTCTAGATGGCACGGTGTAGGCTTTGGCTCCTTAATAGACTAACCAGCGTGCAGACCCCATGCCTGCACTGAATCCTGCAGGAAACTGAAACACAAGGAGGCCTCTGGGGTCTGAGCACATCTAAACACACTACGAAGATGCAAGGGAGAACTAGAACCAGAATAGAACAGCACAGGGCGCTTAGCACGAGTGGAGCTCTCGGACGGGACATTTCTCTGGGTGTCACTGAGCAAGTGATGCATACGCGTGAAGGCCTGATGTCGCTGCCGACTTCACAGACCCTTCACACTGCAGTGACACCAATGTATTCTTTCTTGAGTCCTAAATGAGCCTTCGCTTGTTGTGGTGTAAACTAATTAATAAAATCAGTCAGCGTGTGACTTATAGGTTATAGATTCGTCAAAAAATATAGATTATAGATAGAAGATTTTGATCAATGAGATAAGACAATTACAAAGCACTAACACTCTGTTTTGATGCCTTCTATAAAAAAAAATCTGTTTTGTTTTAATTTTTGTTTTGGGGTACTAGGGATTGAACTCAGGGGCACTCGGCCACTGAGCTACCTCCCCAGCCCTATTTTGTATTTTATTTAGAGACAGGGCCTCACTGAGTTGCTTAGCACCTCACCATTGCTGAGGCTGGCTTTGAACTCGTGATCCTCCTGCCTCAGCCTCCTGAGCCGCTGGGATGACAGGCGTGAGCCATTGTGCCCGGCTATAAAAAAGCTGTTGCATGGCCCATTTCTGATAAACAGAAATGAAAGCTGTCTTCTTATAAAGGAATTGTTTTTCTGTACTTTGCACCCCACAGAATGAACCCATCTCAGGATATGGTGATGGTAGTGGTGAGCTGTATCCTGGGTTTGAGTACATTTATGGTCTACAAGACTTTAAAATAGATTATCCCCTCCACCCTACCCCACCCCACCCACCCCCCGGCTCAGCAGAAACTCAGGACACGGTTGTCTAACACTTGCTTGGGCCTGAGATGTGGTTAAGCTGATTGCTTTTTTAGCTTCTGTAACTTGCTTGCTTGCATGACGCTGAGGAAAATCCCCGAGTTGTGGTTTTTGTTCTTAAACTTCCAAGACACAGGCCAGGAAATGGCTGTTCTCCCACAGAGCATCAGTCTCTAAGGGAGGGGGACTGTCCCTGGCCAGGTAAATAGACTCTCTTTTGTTTGAATTTGGACTTAGATTATTTTCTGAAGCGGCTCCTCATAACACGCTTACTGCAACTTTTTCCCTTAGGAGCTATTTACTTTCTTAAACTCTTTTATATGGACACTCTGTTTAAGACGCAAACACACCATATACAGAGTATATTCGAATTTTTATTCTGTTAACTTTCTACTATTTTTTATAAAAAATTTTTAAACATCTTTCTCCTTTACTCAATAGAAACACATAAATGTACAGCTTAGCCCTGGCTTTCCTGGGTCAGGATCTCACCATCATTACCTTCTACCTCCACATCCTGTCTCACCGGAAGCTCTTCAGGGGAATGCATGTATGAGGAGCCCTCATCTTCTATGATAACAAGGTCTTCTTCTAGAATGCCTCCGGAAAGACATTCCTGGGGCTGTGTCACAGTGAGTCTGTCTGTCTGTCTGTCTCTCTCCATATATACATGCATTCATTTTATATATATAAAAGGTACTAGAAAAAAACATATATATATATATATATATATATATATTATATGTTTTTTTCTAAAGGTATATAACCCAAGGACTTAAAACCAACATACTACAATGATGGAGCCTCTTCAATGTTTATAGCCACACAATTCACTAAGGTGTGGAAGCAACCTAGATGCCCTTCAGTAGAGGAATGGATCAAGAAGCTGTGGTATATAGACACAATGGAATATTACTCAGCATTGAAAGAGAATAAAATTATGGAATTTGCAGGTAAATGGGTGGAGCTGGAGAATATCGTGCTAAGTGAAGCAAGCCAATCCCCAAAATTCAAATGCTAAAGGTTCTCTCTGATAAATGGAGGCTGATCCATAATGGGGCAGGGGGTGTGGGGAGAATGGAGGAACTTTGATTGGGCAAAGTGAGGGATGGGGAGGGGAAGGGGCCGGGGGTAGGCACGATGGCATGAGATGGACACCATTACCCTAGGTACACGTGTGACCGCACATGGGGTGCGACTCTACATTGTGTACAACCAGGGAAATGAAAGGTTGTGCTCCACTTGTGTACGATGAATCGAAATGCATTCGATTCATTAGAATTAATTAAATTAGAACAAATTTTTTAAAAAGTGTTGTATGAGAATATCACGCTAAGTGAAATAAGCCAATCCCAGAAAACCAAAGGAGGAATTTTTTTTTTTTTTCTGGTAAGCAGATGCTGATCCGTGGGCGGGGGGAGGGCAGGGAAGAGGGAAGGAACTTTGGATTGTGCAGAAGGGAGGTGGGGAAGGGTGGGACGGTGGGGTGGGAAGGACAGTGGAATGGGACAGACATCATTACCCTCTGAACCTGGACGATGACCCTAGTGGTGTGACTGCACCATGTTCAGCCACAGGAAGGACGAGTGGTGTGGCGATCTTGAGAGGTCGGCCTCACTATCTCTGCTGTCTATGATGGATTTCAGGTCACTTGCCCCTTACGCAGGGAGAGGTCCAGCCTCCATGACTGTCTGAGTCTCAATCAGCTTTCATCTTCCCACAACTTTGGGAATTCGGCTCCTTCATTCACATCCTGATCCCCGAGCTTCTTAATTCCTGTTGAATCCACTTGGCCCCTGTTCTACCACCGACTTGGTCAACTTCCAGATCTCTCCTGCTGCTATAGATCTGTGGCCTATTCTTTTCTTTCTTTCTTTTTCTTTTTCTTTGTTTTGTACCAGGGCTACATCCCCAGCCCCTTTTTTAATATTTTGATTCAGAGACAGGGTCTTGCTCAATTCCTTAAGGCCTAACTCAGTTGGGGAGGCTGACTTTGAATTCACCATCCTCCTTTCTCAGCCTCCCAAGTTGCAGGGATGGCAGGCACCCACTACTGTGCCTGCCTTTGTAGCCTACACTTGGTAGGTAACCAAATCATGGTTTTCATGAAATAAGATCAAGGCTGGGTTAGAGTTGGCTGTAGGCTTTTATATTTAATGATGACCAGCTCAGGACTTGGTCATCAGGAAGCACAGAGGGATCCCTGCTTATCAGGGACAAAGTACAAACCTCTGAGGCACGCCCTCGGTGACCTACGTCCAGCTACACCATCCTGCCTGCCGTCACCACCCACTTAAGCCATACCAGTGGAGGATTAGCCTACACCTGTCATAATGCAATCATGTCACCTCTGGACCTTCCTGCACTGTCTCACACATGAGCTTTTGGGGGACACCTCACCTCTAAGCCGTAGGAGATAGATACATTCTCACAAGTCTTCTTGCTCTGCACAGAATTTCTGCTCTAGAAACACGAGTGCGTAGGTTGGATAGAGTTGGTACTTTTGCTCCATTGCACTGATTCAGGTTCTAGAATGTGAGAGCGCCACCATTTATAGCCCAGCCTGATTATATCCTGAGCTTCATCTCATGGCTCTTTTCTGTTGAACAGGAGTCTCTCTGTGGTGGGAGGAGATGTTTGGAAACTCACCATTTTCCAATCCAGCAAATAGACTGTTGCTTTAAATTTGTGTCCTGCCTGTCACTTGGAGAGCAGAGCATCCTGGGGCCACTAGCTTGCTCTTTGCCAGGCTTGGGGTGGAAAAAAAAACCGTGGTGAAGCCCTTATTATTCGGAAACACTCAAGCATAAATCTTGCTGATGACAGAGATTGTCCCAATGCCTCAGGCGGTGATGTCATGGATGAATACAAAGAGCATCAAGTGCTTATAATTTAACCCTTTTCTTGCCAAACCATTTCCTGCCTCAGTCCACTCCAGTTGCTACTTTTGGCTAGAAATCTTTCCTGCTTTTTTTTTTTCTAAGAAATTAAGGTATTTGCCACTTGATTTTGAAAGGTGTCTTTCATTGAACTTCCCCACCTCTGCCGAAGGACTACCAAGGACGGGACCTGAGTCGGTCACCTCTGTATGCTCAGGGAATAGCACCGTGTGGGGTGTTTGGAAAAAAATGGATGAACTGATTTCAATTCAAAATCTGGCCTCTGTCTGTGAGGTCATACCCCACTGACCTCCCCCACCCCACATACTACCCGTCTACAGTTCCCACCCAGTTAATCCGTACCAGTGGATTAATCCACCAATCAGGTTACACCTCTCGTGATCGAATCGTTGACCTCTAAATATTCTTGCATTATTCCATGAAATTTGGGGGCACATCACATCTCCCAAGCCCAAACACATGGCCAAAGGGACTTTGCACATGTGTTAAATTAAGAATCTTGAGGTGGGGAGATTATCCTGCAGTGTCTGGATGGGGTTCCCTCTAATCTGAAGCACCCTTATAATAGGGATGCAGGGCGAGGGGTGGTCGGAGTCAGAGAAGGAGGAAAGAACACAGAAACTTTGAGAAGCCAAGAGACCTAGCAGCCACTAGGAGCTGGAACAAGCATGGAAAGGGCTCTTTGTTCCAGCGGCAGAAGCCAACCCATACAGGGCCATGTGACTACAGAGGTCTTAAAATGGACAAAAGAGTCCTAGGGACAAACGGTGGCTGGGTGGAGGATGGAGCATCGGGAACAGGCAGGGCTGACTCTTGGGTGCCAGGAGTTCAATGCAGATAGCTCTCTGGGTCCCATCTAGAACTTTCCAATACAAGGGCTCATGCAGTGACCCTCATGATGCTGTGTGAGCTGTTGCTACCCTAGTCACCCTCTCCCGTCAGGATGCTCAGCCTCACCTGGAGCCCCAAGGCATGGAATCCGCCTTCTATGGACTAAGACCTCTGAAACCATGAGCCCTCAAATAAAACTTTCCTCCTCTACAGTTGTTCTGGTCAGATCCTTTAGTCACAGCTGCAAAAAAAAAAAAAAAAAAAAAAAAAAAAGAGCTGACTAATGCAACCCCGCAAAGCCGGTCACCTTCAAGAACAAGGAGCACACAACAAAGTCAGGAAATGCCACCTCCAACAACCCACATCAATACCATCTGTGGTTTTGCACCACAGTCATAAGCATTCTTGAAAGACCATTAAAAGCAGATGAGATTAGAAAGCACAGGAAGAGGGAGGCAGAGATCCTCCTCCATACCTTTATGAGCTCTTACGACCAGAAAATATTGATGACTGTAAAAGTTCCCTTAAGTCAGAGGACCTGGTATTAAATTTTATTCCTCATCTACTATAATATTTTATGGCTTTCTCTTTTTTTTAGCGTATATCCTCTTTATTTTTGAATTTGAGTATGAAGATAAAAATGAGTAAGATTTATTTGAAAGGTTTTCTGCTCTATCCTTGGCCGTAGGACCCTCGCGGGTTACTTAATCTTCTTGCCTGTTTCTTCAACTTGCAAATCTTTCCGGGAGGAGTCTCACTACTGAATATCTTTTTCAGTTTGGGTGCTGGGATGGAATAGGGACCTCGCACCCAATAAGCACTTGACCACTGAGCCACACCCCCAGCCCCAGATAGTTGATGTCTTAAAAGGAAATGGGATCATATGGTGAAAACTTGTAGCATGTTCTAAACACTTAGTATTAACTGCTAAGCATGATTGAAGTCTAGATCTGAGCCCACAGTTGGTTGGGCATCTGTAATTCTTTGGTTCACTTTTTGGATCTCTCTCTCTCTCTCAGTTTTATTTATTTATTTTTTGGTACCAGGGGTTGATCTCAGGGACTCTGGACCACTGAGCCACCTCCCCAGCCCTATTTTATATTTTATTGAGAGACAGGGTCTCCTTGAGTTGCTTAGGGCCTCGCTTTTGCTGAGGCTGGCTTTGAACTCGAGATCCTCCTGTCTCAGCCTCCTGAGCCGCTGGGATGACAGGGTGGGCCACTGAGCCCTGCAGATCTCCTGACAGTAGTTAAGGTCCCATCTCTTGGTTCCCCTCTTGGTGTTGATACTGGGGCTCAGTAGGAGGCGCTAGAGGGAAAGGGCAAGGCTCGGGGAGGAAGTGGATAAGTCAGAGTCCCATATCCTCAGAGGATCCCAGCAGGATCAAGATCCTGTTCAAGAAGAATGGGGCTTGCAACTGCGGCTGCTTCCATCCAAGCCATCATCCTATTGGATGGTGCTGCCCAGGCTTAGGGAGGGTCTCCAATCCAGTTGGCTCTCTCACATGCCAATCATCCCTGGACACACCCTCACGGACCCAGCCAGAAGCCTTTTCATCCTTGGCATCTCTCAACCCAACCAAGGTGACAGTTCAAGAAGTGGGGTGTCCCCCAAAAGCTTGTGTGTGAGGCAATGCAAGAAAGTTTGGAGGTGAAATGATTGGGATATGAGGGTCTTAACCTCATCAGTGCGTTGATCCTCTGATAGGGATTAATTGGGTGGTGACTGTAAGCAGGTAGGCTATGACTTTCCTCTTCCACCATGATTTGGGGGCTGCCCCTTGGACCCCAGGAAATGGAGTCTGCCATCTATACACTGAGACCTCTGAAACTATGGGCACCAAATACACTTCTCCTCCTCTAAAATTGTTCTTGTCAAGTCTCTTGACCGACTAAAAAAAAAGTACTTTTTTTTTGAAGTACGTTTATTACAGTGTGAGAACATACATCAGTGATAATGGATAAATCGTAGCTACTCGGAACATGGAGTACTCTGGACATCACACTGTGCAGTAAAAGCAGCCAGATACAGACACGGAAGCAATTCCATCAACATAAAGGTCAACACTTGGATAAACTGATCTGGTATCAAAAACCCAGGATTGTAGTGAACCTTGGACTAGGGTGGAGGGTCTTGGGTGGGAGATGATACCGTAGTAAGGTTCTGTTTCTGGTCCTGGGTGATGGTTTCATTGATATCTGCAGTCCTTGTGTGATCATTCACTGAGCAGGATGATCTCATGGATGATTAGGTGCTATACTTCAGCAAAAGGTTTCTAAATACCTAAAGTCTGGAGTTTCCAATCTGCATCCAGCATTTATTTTGAAAAAAAAAATCGCCCATTTCTTGCTTTCCATCCTTTGCCTTTCTTTAGGATGTGGGATTTATTTATTTATTTTTTCCCTTAGATCTCCCGTACATCAGAACCACCTTGCTTTATCCGAGTTGGTTACGCTGCCAACCAGGTTAATGGTACCTTTAAGACAGGTCTTTACTTGGCTCTGAATCTTCAGGGCTGAGTACCCCGTCTAACTTGCAAGTCCCGGATAAATGGCCACTGGGTGCATTCTACCCGATATTTCCCTAAAGGATCTTATTACTACTCTTATAACTGTAAAATGGCACCTTGTAGAGAGAAGACATTTGAGCATATTTATTGCGTGTGTAAAAATGAATTCAAAGCCATAATTATAGTTTAAACTCTGCGGCGCCTCACAGGAAAATTGACTTCAAATTCTTCTCAACGATTCAGTGAATTGTCACCGATTTCCTAGGTAAAGCCTATTGCCATCCAGATATATTTTTTGCCTAGCTTTTTTTTTTATCCTGCTATAGTTTTTGGATACTCAGGAATGGCTATGTGGTTCCCTATTTTCTGTAAGTTATTGATCATTGTAGTTATTGATCATTGATGAATCACAGACCAGCTGCCTGACTCGGGCAAGACCTTTTTAATCTCTGCTTGACCTGAGGTTACTCATCCTTAAAACAGAAGAGGTTGTATTTGTTACGAAAAAGGAAATAATTTGCCAGGTGCGGTGGCTCACATCTGTCATCCCAGAGGCCTGGGAGGCTGAGGCAGGAGGATTCCCAAGTTCAAAGCCAGCCTCAGCAAAAGTGAGGCCCTAAGCACCTCAGTGAGACCCTGTCTCTAAATAAAACACAAAATAGGGCTGGGGATGTGGCTCAGTGGTTGAGTGCCCCTGCGTTCAATCTCCAGTACCTAAATAAATAAATGAATAAATAACTGGCATATAACTGTCACGCTAGCCATTGGTATTCCTCCCGCCATGTCAGACATGACTAATCAATTACACCATATTTTTCCACCGAGTCCAAACGGAGTCTCAGAGTTCTCAGTCTAGCACACCAGAACCACACCCCTGGATTGTGGTTGGCAATCAGGCCAAACCCAGTTCCCCACCCTTAACAGGAAGATCCAAGATGTCTCTCTAATTCCGAACTTCTTTTGCCTGTTGACCCACCAGAAAATAATATTCTCTTGGATGACTCCAAGGCACTAACACCATCTCAAAGTACATTCAGGACCATCAAAGACACATTACATTTTATGAGTCATATTTTCAGGACACTTTATGGCATTGTCAATCTTGGCCACTGGATAATTCACCATAGGGTGCTCTTTTCACCTGACTCTGCTTAGGTGTCCCTTGCTAGAGTGAGGTTTTACCTGAGCACAGGCACAAAGATCAGGTATCCCCATAGAATGCAGACGTCCTAGATCCAAAGTCCCTCTGTCTCTTAAATATCCACCGGGAAGTGAATTTTCCTAAAACCCTAGCCCTTGACAGACATTTCACATGTCTCTTCACCTGGGGGACAAATGTAGAGAAATCAGGAGCAAAGACCTAAGCAATTTTCCCAGTGAAGTTCTGAAGTTGGAAGTATTTGAAGAATACCTTCAGGTTGGGTTTAATGTTTGTATCTGATGTCAACTCATTTCTATAATTGCTGACAGCCTGTTAGCATGGCATTACTTGGCAGAAGGAGGAAAAGTGAGAGATCTGAGGCTGACTCTGGTGACTCATGAATGCTGTGGATGACAAGAAGATCAGGTTTCTGTTAAATAAAGAGCCTTCGGGTCCAGTCCTCCTGGAAGAAGTTGTACTCTTGACCTAGAGGTGGAATTTCTTTTACTCATTCTCCCAAGAGTTGGGACGACAAGTCCTCTATCAGGCGACACGAACTCAGAGCCTAGGAAGCATCCATTCACATTGAAGGTTGGGCCACGGTGGTTCATGGAACTGAGATTTGGAAAAGGTCTCCTAGTGCCTCGGAGATCTCCTTGAAAAGACATCATCCGAGTTCCACAGAGCACAGGAGAGCGAGCCAGTACCTATGAACCAATAAAAGTAACAGGAACTTTGGTTTTGCGACTGGTATGATCCCTTAACCTCTTGGGTTGTTTCCATTCGTATAACTCTGGGGATAACCTGTATTTGAGCTGAAAGATATTCCTAATATATCTTTCAGCTCAAATACACTCGGTGGTGCCCAATAAAGTTGATCCAATGAAGCAGAGGTAATATCATAATTATCCACATGGATTAAGATAATCCACATGGATTTAGGCCCACATGGATTCTAGATCACTCTAAAGCAGAGGTTGTGTTTACCATTTGGAGATGTGGGTACCACCAGCCACCATGACTTAAGTGCTCTATAAAGGTTGTGGATGGATAGAAGGATGAGTGAATGGATGAGTAGGTGGATGGATGGAAGGATGGGTGGGTAGATGAATGATGGATGGATGGATGGATGGATGGATGGATGGATGCATGGAGGATGGATGGATGGGTAGATGGATGAATGGTGGATGGATGAATGGGTTGGTGGATGGATATGTCTGTCCTTATATCCCTGGGCCTTCTCTTCCACCTGATACTGTCTGACATCATGATCAACATCCTGGTTTGGTCCTGAGCCAGCAAAAGTAATGTATCAGTTGACTTTTGAAATAAGCTCCTGCAATACAAATTCTGGGACGTGGTGACATATGTTCACCAAGTGGAAACTTGTGATTTCCTTTTGATGATAAGGACTTCCGTAGCTCAAAAGAATATTTCAAGGGTGGCTGTGAAGCAGTAATTGACCCTCTGAGCCTGGATCTGTAGTATGATGGAGGAGGCCTGGGAGATGTTAAGGTCCCCTTGATCTCTGTAATTCATATTCATCCATCCACCCATCCATCCTTCCATCCATCCTTCCACCATTCATTCATATACCCACCCATCCTTCATCCATTCACCTACTCATCCATCCACCCATCCTTCCATCCATCCATCCACCATTCATTCATCTACCCACCCATCCTTCATCCATTCACCTACTCATCCATCCACCCATCCTTCCATCCATCCATCCACCATTCATTCATCTACCCACCCATCCTTCATCCATTCACCTACTCATCCATCCACCCATCCTTCCATCCATCCATCCATCCACCATTCATTCATCTACCCACCCATCCTTCATCCATTCACCTACTCATCCATCCACCCATCCTTCCATCCATCCATCCACCATTCATTCATCTACCCACCCATCCTTCATCCATTCACCTACTCATCCATCCACCCATCCTTCCATCCATCCATCCATCCACCATTCATTCATCTACCCACCCATCCTTCATCCATTCACCTACTCATCCATCCACCCATCCTTCCATCCATCCATCCACCATTCATTCATCTACCCACCCATCCTTCATCCATTCACCTACTCATCCATCCATCCATCCTTCCATCCATCCATCCACCATTCATTCATCTACCCACCCATCCTTCATCCATTCACCTACTCATCCATCCACCCATCCTTCCATCCATCCATCCACCAATCATTCATCTACCCACCCATCCTTCATCCATTCACCTACTCATCCATCCACCCATCCTTCCATCCATCCATCCACCATTCATTCATCTACCCACCCATCCTTCATCCATTCACCTACTCATCCATCCACCCATCCTTCCATCCATCCATCCACCATTTATTCATCTACCCACCCATCCTTCATCCATTCACCTACTCATCCATCCACCCATCCTTCCATCCATCCACAATCTTTCCGTCTATCTACCCATACATCCACCCATCCACCCAAGTTTCTTAAGTCCAGACCAATTACCTCTGATCCAGAGCTACAGAGAGAGGGTCCTTGTGCTATTTATCCTGGGCTTAACCACCACAACTAGCTTAGCATGAGTGGCATTTGTGATGGGTTGTCAACTGCGTTTTTAGAGCATTCAATGGCTTTTCTACGGAGGCTGAGAAAATCTCACTGGACATATATGACAATATATGTGTACGTACGTAGGCATATACACACTGTAAAGAGGCAACCATACGTATGTACGCATGCACACAATGGATGCACATTACCTGAAGGCTGGTGTCAAAAGTCGAAATTTGAGGACCCTGATGATTATGAGGTCTGGTCTAATGGCCCTTGTGGACCCTCTTTCCGATGGTCCTGGTTTTCCCAGGCAGTTATCTGTGTAAAGTGTCAGACTTCCGAATATTTCCCATATTCTTAGGACATGTTCACTGGTTTTCTACTTCTATGGTGACAAATTACTACCCACTTGTAAATTTAAATGATAGATATGTATTATCTTATAGATCTGGAAGTCACAAGTCCAATGTGGGACTCACTGGGCTATAAACAAAGTATTGGCTGTGTTCTTTTCTGGAAACTCTGCGGTAGAGCTTATGAGATTTCCTGGTCTCACTTCTACAGGCTGCTCACCTTCCTGGCTCCGTGGCTGTCTTCCTCCATCTTCAAAGATACCAATGTGGCATCTTCCTGACCACAGCTGGAAAGGATCCTCTCAGTTCCCTGTGGTGTCTCTCATTAGTCTCTCTGTAGAGCAGCTCTTTGTTTTGCAAAATCACGGATAGAAGTCTCTATTCTACTTGGAAGAATCTTTTCAGAGGAGAACAGGAATTTGTTCAAAGATTTGTAGATGAAATGTCAAGATGGTTTGCCATTTTGCAAAAGGATCATGTTGAATCCCAAGTGACAAATTTATTCTGTTGCCAAAGAGAGATGGTATTTAAATAAAGGTCACACAAAATCAGGTGTGTGTGTGTGGGCGGGGGGGGGAGGTGGATAAGAAATTCAAGAGTAATTTCCAAGAATCTTTGGATCTTAGCTACTTTACAGTTCTACCATCTATTCCTGTTTACTCCCTTTTTAAGTCTGTGAATCTACATATCTATCCATCTACCAACCCATCTATCTACCCACCAACCCATCCGTCTGCCATTCATCCATCCACCCATCCATCTACCACCATTCATCCATCTACCCATTCATGCACTCATCCATTCTTCCATATACCCATCCATCCACTCATCCATCCATCTACCAACCCATCCATCCACCAACCCATTCATCCATCTATCATTCATCCATCTACCCATCCATCCATCCTCCATTCATCCATCCATCCATCCATCATTCATCTACCCACCCATCCTTCCATTCATCCACCTACTCACCCATTCACTCATCCTTCTATCCATCCACAATCTTTCCATCTATCCATCCACAATCTTTCCATCTATCTACCTATATATCCATCCACCCATCCATCTACCCATCCATCCATCTAGCATTTATCTACCCACCCATCCATCCATCATTCATCTCCCCACCTATCCTTCCATCCATCCACCCATCCTTCCATCCATCCACAATCTTTCCATCTATCTACCCATACATCCACCCACCCATCCATCAACCCATTCATCCATCCAGCATTCATCCATCCACCCACCCACTCACCCACCCATCGATCCATCATTCATCTACCCTCCTATCCTTCCATCCATCCACCTACTCATCCATCCACTCATTCTTCCATCCATCTACCCATCCTTCCATCTATCCATTCATCCTTCCACCATGTGCACCTACTAGTTTTCAAAAAATACATATGATGTGTCAGTAGCACTTGGGACACACTGCTGATCAAACAAAGTCCTCATTCTTATAGGACTGAAAGTATTACATCAAGGTTTTACAAAGCATGATCTGTGGTTCATTTATACCACAGTTACCAGAGTCTTAGCTCCTGTGCATCTGTGGAGGTAGAAGTAGGGGCTCTGCTTCTAGGTGATTTAAATACCATGAACCTTTAGATCCTATAGTCACAAACAAAAACAATTCAGCAGGTGGATCTCCCCTTTCATGCTCTCTCCATGGTTCACTGAAATCTCCAGAAAGGGGTCAGTCATGGGGCGCGACAAAAAACCTGCTGGAGCACATCCCTCTCCCTAAATACGAGGAGAGCTTTACTGAAATCATTTGCACTTTATGTTGCAGAGACTTACATATCGTTACCCTTGATAAGCATGTGCCCTCTAAATTGAACGAAGTCAACTGAACTCGAAATCTACACAGTGTCAAATTCAAACTGACGTGCGAAATCTAGCAAACATCAAAATACACTCTGCCCAGCTGTTCTCTGAGTTGCCTATTGATTCTGAGAGGTACCCGATTCCTTTATAAGAGGCTTCTCCTTGACTGATGACATTGGGCGCCCTCCCCTGGCGCTCTTGCTTTTTAGAAGCATGACCTGAAACTGCACAGCTTCTAAAAGTACCCCGGGATCTATATTTTAAACAATTGTACTGAATTCCTTGAATAAATGTCAGATCGCTGCCGAGAGAGATTGTTCTAATTGACGTGTTCCTATAAATGCTTCTTGTTAACTTAAGAACTTATTAAGTGTTTTCGTCAGTTAAATTCCTTTGCCAAACATTTATGGAGTGTCTACTTAAGGCCAGGAACGATGCTAATAATGAGAAACAAGAAGGCAATCCCCAATTTCATGGAATTTACAACATCCTAAAATAAAGCTGAGGGTCGGAGCTGGGACAAAGTACCACGAGGTTGCAATAAATAATCCGAAGGCAAGGAGAGCCGGAGCTGATGTAGAGAGGGATAAGAAACAACTTCCGTTTGAGTGCAAAACAAGAGCCTTCCTAATTGTAATCACACAGAAGCTTCCAAATTTGCAAACTCATGTTTATGCATACGATTCTGGAGAGGGTTTTTAAAAATCTACTATATTTTTAATCACCCTTTATTTCATAATAAATATTCTACAACCACTATCCTGTTCTTTAACACGTTGCAGAATAGTCAATATTCAGAGCATTAGGATTCATATGTTATTGAACCTTCCAGGGTAATGAAATATCACGATATGGGTCTATTTCAGCGGGAGGGAGGCCAGGTGCACAAATATCCATTGGCCACGAGGTGGCGCTGTTGATATTTGCAAAAAGTGCCTGGAGGCGGACAATCTGTCTCCTAGAATCTCGTGGTCTCTCTCTCTGTCTGTCTCTCTTTCCACTTAGTTAGTGAAGGAGAAAAAGAAAGTAGGAAAAAAAAAAAAAAGAAAAGAAGGCATTTCTAAAAGCACTCAACTTTGTTTTTAAAAATAATTTAAAAAAATTCCCTAACCTTCTCTACCAAAATTCATATATTACTTGAGTTTGCAGAACTCTTTAGGTGGTCTGATCTGGGATGAGGCTGCTCCCTTGAATTTCTCCAAGTCTGTCCCCGCTCAGCCTGGGACTGATTCTCTTGGCCCCTGTGGACTGCTCTCTTGTTCATTTCCTTTCCTAGGAATGCACATTTCTGGAATGGACTTGGGCTCACTTTATGACTCCGCAGTCCCTTTCCCAGGCCCCTCCACCCACCCACCCACCCACCTGGCTTCATAAACCTTACCCACCCCGGTAGAGCTCAGTTTCTGAAAGTCTCCTCTTGACCTTCAGCAGATTTTCGCTCTTCAGAACTCAGCAGAGATTTCTCTTGACTACTCTTGCTCTGGACACGCCTGAGATAAATCCCAATTTCATTCTGCCCTGGCAGGAGAGCCAATAACTCAGCCCTCGCCTTGGGTGAACGGATTCTCCCCGCCTCGTGGAACCTGGATTCAAGGGAGAGCAGGGTGCGCTCACCTGCTGTTTTCCGTCAGGTCCCTGGGTCGGGGGGTTGGAAAGGGCTTCTACATTTATTTGGCCTGGTGCCGTCTGCTGAGAAGCATGAAATCCGCAATCTGGGCAGCTGATCCCGACTTCCAATTGTGCACGGGTGACCTTGGGCCTGACCTCCCTGGGCTTCTGAGCCCTGTGTAAAATGAGGCTCTTGGAAACCTGCTCTTGGGGAGGGGCCCCCCCTTTGGCTCCTGACATTTTATAGGTTTGGAGATCGCTGCTTAACACCCTTGACCCAGTCGCTTCGAGATGGTTTCTGCTGGCTCTCCACAGCTTTGGGCAGAGCTGCTAGGGCCCTGGAGGAGGGCCAGGGGCACAGGGGACAGGAGGAACAGCTGGGGACGGGTGTGGCTCAGCCCTCCCGTATGCTCCCCGCCAGATCCTGCACAGGTCTGGTGACACACTGGCTGTGGAAGTGCATCCTTTACATCCCCCTTGGAACAAGGACAAGAATAAACAAATGAAGTACAGAATGATCGCCTCACGTCTTCCCGGGGCTGCTGGTTCTCCAACATGGGCCTTCATCCCAGCTGTCCAGACAGAGCACTTGTGAACACAGGGGTTGCATTGGTGGTCTGGAGATGAGGGATCCCCCCCAAAAGCTCACGTGAGAGACAACGCAAGAAGGTTCAGAGGAGAGATGGTTGGGTTATGAGAGCCTGAACCCAGTCCGTGAATGAATCCCCGGATGGGATTCACTGGGTGGTACCTGAAGTCATGGGTGTGGGGCTGGGGAGGTGGGCATTGGGGGTGTGGCTTTGGGGTATCTGTATCTGGAGAGTGGAGTCTCTCTCTGCTTCCTGATCACCATGTGAGCTGCTTCCCTCCGCCACCCTCTTCCGCCATGATGTCCTGCCTCCCCTCCAGCCCCGAGGAATGGAGGCTGCTGTCTATAGACTGAGACCTCTGACACGGTGAGCCCCCGAATCAACCTTTCCCCTCAACACTTGTTCTGGTCGGGTCTTTTAGTCTAGCAGTGAAAAAGCTGACTCAAACAATTGCCAAGCCACCCCCCCCCCCAGGTTTCCCATCCTGCAGGGGCCAAGGTGAGTTGAAGAATTTACATTTCTGGCAAGTTATCAGGTGACATTAACCCTGCATGGCCCAGGGGCCAGCCGGACACGGCTCACCCTTCATGTAGCTGGTGTGTGGACCCCTGTGGGTCCCGAGGATGTGTACATTATGTGGCCAAAGGACCTTAAATCCTGAGATGGGCCATGACCCACGATAACCTGGCTGGTCCCAAGGATCTTTCTAAGGGGAAGTCAGAGGATCAGCATGAGCAAGGGGAAAAGTGTGGAGAATGGAAAAGAGGCTGGCCTCCAGCCGAGGAACACAGGAGGCAGCCAGAAACCAGAAGAGGCTGTGCGTGCTCAGCACGTGCTCTATACCTGAGCTACATCCCCAACCTTATAAATTTACTGAGGACCTACTGTGCAAAAAGTCCTCTTTAGGAAAAAGGACAGTAAGAACCCCTATGCAAATAGAAGCAAGAGGAACAAGTAGATGATAAAATAAACAAAAATGTCTAGATTATAACATGCATGGTGCTATCATGTCCCCAAATGCTCATTTGTTAAAGGGTTTCCCCAGCAGGGTACTGTTATTGGGAGGTAATGGAACTTTGAGTGACAGAGCCTGGTTGGAGGTCCTTATGTCACAGGGGGCATGCTCTTGGGATCCGAGCCTCTTCCTTTCTCTCTCTCTTTTGCTTCCTGGCCAGGAGTTGAACAGCTTTGCTCCATCCAACCGCTCCCCCCACCAACACCATGATGGTTGCCTCATTATAGGCCCAAAGTTAACCTGGCATGGAATGGAATCTCTAGAACTGTGAGTCCAAATAAACCTTTTTACTTTATAGGCTAATTACTCAGGTAGTTTGTCACAGTCATGGGAAGCTGACTGACACATACAATGAAGGGAATAAGAAAATGTAGTTAGTGGGGGTGGTCAGGCGATGGGGGGAGGCCTGCTCACCTTGTCAGGACAGTTAGGCAGCCATCTCTGAGGTGGTGACAGCTGAGCTGAGATCTGACCATTAGAATCCAGGCAGGCAGAACCTGAAAGGAAATAAAGTAGAGGAAATATCAAAGGAGGCCAGTGTGTCTGGACTAGAATGAGGGTCAATGGGATGGTATTAGGCATTGCTATGGTGACCTCACAGGGTGGCTGAGCCCAGGGGAGAGGTTGCTTGCAGTGTGAATTTCGGAATCAGTGTCTAGAAGTTGGGAGGTCACCCGAGGCAGTTCCCCACGGTGCTCCTGAAGCCATGGGAGGTCATTTCAGAGGCCACACAGATGAGCTCTTGAAACCGTGGTTATTCTCAGGGCATTAGAGAAATACGGAGCAGATACAGATGGCGGGTGACCTCACACGCCATATGGAAAAAGAAAAACTCATAAAACAGCTCTAAGTATTTCTGACCTTCAGTGTCTTCCTTGGGTGGGGACACCAGTTTCTCCTCTCTCTCTCTCTCTCTCTCTCTCTCTCTCTCTCATTCCCTCTCTCCCCTCTTTCAGGAAGTTCGCGATCACCCTTTGGTATCCATGGCGGGTGGGTTCCAGGATCTCTTGCTGCTACCCAGATCTGCAGATGTGTGAGCATTTTCTATATATAAAATTCATGTCAGCTATGAAAAAATTCCTCTAGGACATTCCAAATCTATTGCGCCCTATAGGAAAATTCCAGAACTTTCCACCAGCCGAACTTTATAAAATCGTCAATATCCCAGGAGTGGTTATTAAATAGGCGGGCAATGCATATTCCAAACAGAGCAGAGAGCTGAGATTTCATTTCTAGTTCAACCTTGAGCCGTTCTCATGACTTCAGCTGAGCTGCATTGATTTCCTGGTCTGCAGTTTTATTGTTCTACCATTAGGGACTGGTAGGGCCAAGGTCCCCCAAAGAGTGCCTCCTAAAATACCTTTGGAAGACTGCCTCAGAGATGGCTGCCTAACTGTCCTAACAAGGTGAGCAGGACTCCCCCAGCTGCATGACCACCCCACTAACTACATTTTCTTGTTCCCTTCATGGTAAGTCAGCTTTCCATGACTATAACAAACTACCTGAGAAAATTAGCTTAAATAGTGAAAAGGTTTATGTTGATGCACAGTTCTAAAAGTTCCATCCCATGCAGGTTAGCTTTGGGCCTGTAATAAGGCAGCCCGTCATGGTGGTGGTGGGGGATGTTGGATGGATAGCAATGATCCTTGGAATTTTATTTAATCTACCGTGTTTTGCAAATGTACTTGATAAAAAAGGACATTTTTATGAAAGACAGCATCTATTCTCTTTCTTCCTGTGACACTCTGATGACTCACTGGCAGCCTGTGAGGGTCTGCAGGTCCTCCGCGGGGTTTTGAGCATAGGTTTAGAATGTGAAGGATTTGCAATTTAGGATGTTTCTAATTAATTCATTTGCATTTCATTCATTTTTTTTTCCTCCTGGAGATAACAGTCTATTTTTCTCTCTTGTTAGGATAGCTCTGAAACAAATTAGCAATGGGGTAAAAAAAAAATATTCCCTTTGCATTTTCTGAATCTGATTTTTGGGGGTCTTCCGTCTCTAGAAATCACGGGCGCTCATTCCTTCCATGGTGACCATTATGCCCCTGAAATATTGAAGTCGGGCCAGAGCAGAGCCATCGTGGAAACATTAAGAGAACATAATTACCCTACCAGGGTACCGCCACCTAATCTGCATAGCGTTGAACGGGCCTCTCGTCGGGGAGAAGAAACGGTTTTTTGGAAAAAACAATTTCTGTGCCCTGATTTCTATGCTTTTTGGTTTTCTCGTAGACCCCCTGGGTCCAATGAGACTGCTTTATGATACAAATTGCAAATAAATCAGGATTTCTAAGACGCGACTTCCCAAGAATGAGGCGAGCTTCATCTTTTATGGTACCTTAGGGGGGAATTTGGGAAGCTTCAAACATACAGCTCCTTCTGGAACACTGAATTCCTTGCGAGAGATCGTGGCCATGCTATTTCTTTCCTGATAAGGTGGATGAAGCACCTGAGTAACAGCTTCTGACTTCTTACAGGGGGATGAGGTCACCTGAGAGAGACCAGAGAAGGACTGCCCATCTCCAAGGAGACTTGAGCCCAGCCTCGGACATGGAGCAAAAAAAAGGGTTGACTGTGTGCATGTGGTGGTGGCGGGGCTGGGGGTCCAAGCCAGGGTCTAGCACTTTCAAAAGGATCTTGCTACTAATAAGCCACAGAGTAGGGGTCCAGACCCTTAAGAGAGACTTGGGTGGGGTTGCTGCTGGAGACTTTCGCTCAAGTTCAAAGAATTCAATCGCTCAATGCACAGAGGAGGACGGGTCGGAGGAGTTTGAGATCATCGTGTGCTCACTGCACGCCAGCAGAGCTCGTGGGTTTTATTAGTGACCATAAAGGACTTTCCCAGTTGGGAAGTTTCTGTCCCCCCAGTGTCTGCCCTGGATAGTCTAGTTACCCCCAATTAGCTTAATACCAAGCGCCACATTTTCACATCAGTGACAGCGATAGATCAGAGAGTATGTGGGAAAGACGGATGTCCCCATCAAGGTCTGGAGACCTTGACAATCTGCAGAGTGTGAACTCTAAGGCGGAGGGTACCTCTTGGGTATTTTTGCACCCAATGCAGCAGGTCATTTGGAAGAAGAAAAAAATGTATCGAGCGCCAGGACAAAAGGCTTACGGGAGAAGTGACAGGTGACTGTGATGTAGAAGATAACTTCCTCACTTGAGAGGAAAATAATAGGGCTGTGTGTTATAGGTTATTATTACCCTGCGATACCCGTTGAATATGATTCTATTTCCATCGTCATGGCCAATGTTGGAAGTGAACTCACATTTTCCACGTTCTCCTCTACCCTATTGTTAATCAAAGTCCCCAAGGCCAAAGACAATGGATTCTCAGGAATTCATGCGCATTTCCAACACGCCTTTTATGTTTACCCCTTTCTCATGTTTCAACTAAACACTCAGAATATGTCTTATTGTCTGCGTTCTTTCTCTCTTAAAATGACCAAACAATTCCGACGATTAGCAAAATGTGGATGGCCAAATCACACCCGATGGAGTTAACCAGTGTCATTGTAAATCGAGACACCCCAGAGGACAAGGTGAGGTCTCTTATCAAACTCCCTGCATGTCCCCTGTGCTATGCAGATTGCTATGGTGACAGAGCAAAAGTACTGCAAGTACAAAATTTCAGCTTGAAATCTTTGTGTGTGGAAGTTTTCCCTCTCTGGTTGGGCCTTGATTTCAACTTGGCATCATTCCTGTCGCCTGGGAATGACATGGGCTGATAAAGGGTCATAAGTTAATTCCAAATAGTTTCTGAGTTATTGCTACGTAACCTTTGGTCATCCATGGACCCTACCCATAACAAGAGGGCGGGCAGGCTGTGCAGGGAGAGGCCCATAACTGTAACACACAGGAGAAAGCTAAAGGTTCTGGGACTCTGAAGCAATTCGAATAGTCTATTCATGTCAGAACAGGGATCCCCTGACCCCAGAAATCTGTAAGACACTAAACGTCTAGCTATATCATTGAGGAGTCTTATAATGTAAAGAACTCTGGGCCGTTTCTAGCAAGATGGTTTCCAATTTTCCCCACACTTTGACATCAATTAAAAAGCAACAATCAATCTCTCTCTCTCTATATATAAATTTAAAAAACCCACACAATGTGTACAAGTCGTCTAGCTGCTACCCATCCATACATGAAACCAACTTTCCAGTTCACTGCAATGTGGGGCTGTTTTTCTGTTTCAACCCATAGTGAAACATCTCTGATAATGTGACCCAGACAGAAGGAAGACCTGGACTCCATTATCTCAAGGACTGATGCCCTCCTCCTCTGGAGACAGACACATTTCGGTAGGGGGCAGCATGGGGGATCTAGAAGCATCTCTGCAGCTCCTACTTTGATCCAAGGACCATGTGATAGAAACACACAGAAACACACGGGGGCTAAATTGTCCCTGACTCTTCTTTCTCTCCCTAGCATCATTCATCTAGTCATGGGACTCTCACTTGAAAAGCTGATCCTGTGTCCTACATCTTTGGCAAAATAATCGAAAACCCCAAGCACGGGTTTTAGGTCATCTGCTGCAAATACTTGCTACGGTCACTCGTGGTGCTACTGGATGTGGGTGTCTCGGGACCCCCTGCAAACCTCGTTGGGCCTCTCCTCTGCATCGAGTGCCCTCTGCCCAGTCTCTGGACACTTAAACTTCACATCTGTTAGGGCCCATCCTGAGTCCATAGTCTCCAGTGAGTCCATCTCCCATTCTCTAAGCTGGAAGTAATCACTCCCATGTCCGAAATGACCAGTAGCAAATGACCGACTTCTTATGAGAGTTTTCACAATCGGGCTCCAAATACGTTTACCTGCATAAAGTAGAATCAGATTGACGCTTAAAAAACGCACCGAGCAAATTATCAAAAAAGAAATATCAATAACTGATGTTAAATGCAGACAGCCTACTGTGAGTGCCGTTCTACGTGATGGCTATATGTTCTGAAATGAGCCCAGGATGAAGAAAAGAATAATCTGCTAGATTATATTTTTTTGAATAATATTTTTAGTGGTAGTTGAACACAATACCTTTGTTTTTATTTATTTATTTTTTTAATGTGGTGCTGAGGATCGAACCCAGCACCTCGCACATGCTAGGCAAGCGCTCTACCGCTGAGCCCCAACCCCGGCCCATCTGCTAGATTCTTAACTGATATGAGTCCCCGTGGGTCTGTTTTAAGGACATGTTGTCATGTAGATATACTTAATATATTTAAATACGTTATACATTTAAACATGTTGTGTTGAATATGTTAAAATATTAATTTTTTAAATTAATAGCTTAATACATGTTATCTTTATTGTATGCAAATTTTATAATTTCTGTTACATATTTAAATAAATATGTAATGTATTTAAATATAATGCATGCAAATATATTAAATATCATATATTTAAACACTACACATTTTGCATATTCAATGAGTATTCAAATACATTTAAATATGTGAGATATATTTGTATCGCCCCATGAATAATTTATGTATCTACATTTGTTTTTAAATATAGATTGCAACATGTCACATATTTACATGACAACATGTTAAATGAATACGTTTATACTATAATAGGTAAAATAAATCCTGTCTATGTCATGTCATATAAGTGTACCTTAAACTCCAGACGCACCGTTGACTGAAATGCTCCCACGGTGAACTTGACACAGGTCTGGGCACAGGTTGGACCACACATAGTGCCCATGGCAGAGAGAGCCCTGGGCGCCACCTAATTCCATGGCTTTCCTGTTCCCGGGCAAATAGGAAACTCGGAAGCAAGCTGGCTCCTGGGTCCATCAGCCAAAGAGGAGACAATCCACACCAACCTCTGGAAAAACTGGCAGAGCTGGGCTTTTGGAGCAGGCCACCTTAGTCCCCTTCACGGCCCGGACTCTTTGGGGAACTTCAAAAATACCGCTGCCCCTGGACATGTCTTGCTGAGGCAGGAGGATCGCGAGTTCAAAGCCAGCCTCAGCAAAAGCGCGGCCCTAAGCCACTCAGTGAGACCCTGTCTCTAAATAAAATACAAGATAGGGCTGGGGCTGGGGCTCAGGGGTCGAGTGCCCCTGAGTGGTGGTCTCACCAGGATGGGCGCAGCCCCCGCCTGCCGGCCGTGCAGTCCTCTGGGCTCCAAGATAAACGGTGCCTCAGGTGAAACCGACTTGTGTTACCTACGGAGGACGCGGTGCGGCTGATGGCGGTGTCCTTGTTTACCAACCTGTGGATCCACCATCTATCATCCAGATGTGCCCAGGGAGCCGTCTTGCAAAGGCGATGAAAATCACCAGAGCCGTATTTTAGGGAAGGAGCGGAGACTGTCGACTCATTGAAAATGGATGAAAATAAATCCACCTGATCTATGTATTTTTGATCTGTTCCAACAAGACGTGATAAAAACGTCCCCGGGTGAATTTTATTGCTGATCCAAAGCAGAGGCTGATGGCCCAGGGCGGGGGCAGCTTTGCCGAGCTCAGAGCTCATAGGTCACGCCTGGTCTCCACCACAAATACCTCCACATTTTACCTTATTTTATTTTATTTTTCTCTCGGATCCATCCAGTTGAATCATAAAGAGTGGGAATTGAAAAGGGTCCGTTAACAAACTTTTTCCAAAATTTTGAACCCGAGAGGCACAAACTTAGAGGCCAGGAAGCTCCTAAAATCCTTGTGACTATTTTCTGGGGGTTGAGCGCACCTGGGAGAATTTCAAACACACCCATAAACCCCCAAATAACACACACACACAAGCATCTTCACACACTTGTCCCAGTGACGGTACAAGAGACAGAGCACAAAACCTTAAGTGCTTTTAAGGAGCCAAGTTCACGCCCTTGTGACCAGTTTCTCCAACGTGGGCCTTGACCTTGGTCCGGGATCCTTAACAAAACACAGGCTGATTTGGGAGCACTGGGAGCAAGCCATCTTCCTAAGTCCCGTAAGTCACATACCTAAAGCAGCTGTCTCCCAAGTCTAGAAGACTGGCCCTGAGCGCCAGGCGACAGGGGCTTGGATACGGCCCACCCCACTGAGACTCAGGTTGAACTTGGATTTCCAGCATAGTGGTGTTAGGAGGAAAGTCCTGCAGGAGGCACTTAGCTATCCTAAGAATAATTGTGAGCTGGGGTTGTGGTCCTGTGGTCTAGCAGCCCTGGATTGAGCTCCATCACCACAATAAAAAAAAAAAAAAAGAAAGAAAGAAAGACTTGATTGCAGTGGATCAGCCTCTCTCCTGCATCTGCTCTTGCACAAACTCTTGCCACGTGATGCCACCTGCCCAGGACTTAGCATGACACCTTCGACAGAGGCAGCCGCCTCAACTTGAACTTTTCTGTTTCTAGAACTGTGAGTGAGATAAACCTCTTTTCTTCCTCAATTCCCCGTCTCGGGTATTCTGTGATAGCAACTCAGAAAGGAGCAGGACAGCTGTGCCCTGGGGAGGGGAATCCAGTTGTGACAACCCGACAGCCGTGCTCCGGGGAGATTCTAGGTGTGACAACCTGTTCTCCCCAGCAATGCCCAGATATTCCCATCAGTTTCTCTCTGGTGACGGATTTTGACACCAGGTATTGAAAATCTCAAGCTGAGGCACCCCACGGAAGAGAATCATTGAAAGCTAAAACCAGGCAGGAATCCTCAATAGAAGCAAACCTCACAGTGAGAATTTATTAATTTTTTTGATTGAACCCAGAGAAGCTTAAACACTGAGTCATTTATAGATTTTATTTTGAGACAGGGTCTTGCTAAGTTGCTTAGAGCCTCGCTAAGTGGCTAAGGCTGGCCTCCAACTTGCGATCCTCCTGCCTCAGCCTCCTGAGCCGCTGGGATTATCACAGTGAGAATTCTTTCCACGGGTGCTGAGGCTGGCTGCAGGCCAGTGATGGTGGTGGTGGTGGGTCCCCATTTTGGAGTCCAGGAGCCTCCGAAAGAATGACCCCTCCCTCCTCTGTCTCTGCTAACACTGAAACTCCAGGGCTTGATGTATTCCACCATTTTATCAGTACGGTGCCCAGGAACAGCAAGGGGGTGAAGCAGCAAGCTCTTCAGAGGTCCCATCATGTATTCCTGCATAGAGGGACCATGGTGACCAATGCATGGACACTGACCAGCTGGATGGCAGTGGAGAGCCCACTGGAGCCACCTACTGGCTGGCAGCCGCAACTGCAGAGGGGGAAATGGCAGCCCCGCACCCCCTTCTGCTCACCATCATCCCCCCCCCCCCCCCCCCCCCCCGCCCTTCCTGCCTCAGCTCTCCCGGGCAGCCTCTGTGCTATGCACCCGTGTCCCTCCTTCCACCGGCCTCCTCTTGCCCGACTCCGTTTTCTCTCTGCTCCCCTCTGCTTCTCTTCCCACACTGATCCAGGACCTGCTGGGGGATCCCCCGATGCTAGCTCCTAACCAATCCCTGCAGCCATGGTGGCCGGCACCTGGATGGCATGTGACCTGCTTCCTGTCTCTAGGGTGCTGTGGTGAGCTGCTGGGGACATGTCTCAGGGCACAGGAGAGGAGGGAGGGACTTGGGAAGCCCCTGAGGGATGCATCTGGATGTGAAGAGAGAGAGTGGGAAGTACTTTCCAGGAGGAGGACAAATGATAGTACCAGGAGAGAGAGCACGGCCTCACTGGACTTTCCAACACGTGACATTTCTTTTATTGGGGGGGTATAGAGATTGAACTCAGGGGCACTGGACCCCTGAGCCCCATCCCCAGCCTTATTTTGTATTTTATTTAGAGAGAGGGTCTCACTGAGTTGCTTAGAGCCTCGCTTTTGCAGAGGCTGGCTTTGAACTTGAGATCCTCCTGCCTCAGCCTCCTGAGCCACTGGGATTACAGGCATGCGCCACTGCGCCCAGCCCACAGCTGACATTTCTGATATGCCTACTCTCTGCCTGTCCTGGAGCTAAGTGCATGTCATAGATGACCCTATTTCCTTTTTATTTAACCTATGTTGAGTCGCCCTCTTGACTGATAGAGAAATTGAGGCTAAAATAGATAGTAGAACCTTCAACTAGCTCGTGGGAGAATTAGAAATGGAACCTAAGCCCTTCCCCTCTACTAAGCCCTCCATTCCTTTCATGATGGCACAGGTGACTCAAGATAAAGACATTTCCATCATTGCTGATCTACGTCTTTCTATTTCCCCTCTGCTTCCTCGGATCTTCGATTACTGCTCTGATACAGGAGCAACAGAAGGTTCTAGAAATCCATCTCTAACATGTTGGCCACTGCAGGTTTCTATGTGGGAGAGGTTTGCTTCTCTTTCTCGTGCATTACTCAGTAACGAAGAGACTTCTTGGCTCAGAAATTGTGGGCTAATTATCATTTGCATAGTTACATGGTAAACACATTCCTGAATTGCTATATTCAATTTTTTCCCCCTTCCTACGACTCCCCAGGAATTTCATTCTCTTTAAAAATGGGCTTATTACTTATTCATTAAATAGATTTATCCTGAAGTCGATAATATCATCTCTCCCGAGTACCGGTTTCATTACTTTTGCTTGAGGTTAATAGATAAAGGTCAGGCATAAACATGCCGAAGAGCTTTCTAAGTCTCTTGCTAGGCCCACAGTCTGGGTGGTTGCTGGTTGTATTTAAACGCATTCCGCCGGAACCTCGATTGGGAATTTGACCTTTGAGAGTAGTCCTCCCCCCAAGGTAGACCGTTAAATAAATAAACATTCTGTAGGGAATCGGGGACCCACTATCAACAGTTTCACACCTTCTAGAGATTTCTTTGCTGGGGTAGAGGGAAAAGCGTTAGATTCGTCTTATCAGAGATAAAACAGGATCTATTTAAGCTTTAATCAGTTTAAGAGGGTGCAGAAAGCTGAGGATATAAACAGAGGAGAGAAGCAAGTGGGAAATAAATAAATCGATGCAGGAGCATCCAGAATCCCGCCACCCGACTCCTGGTGACTGAGTCCAGGCCTTGGCACGTGCTAACCAAGTGCTCCATCTCTGAGCTGAAAACCCAGCTCCGGGGGAGAATTCTTAAGCACTAAGTAAAAGATATCTGTGCTGTCTGTCTGCCCATCACGTAAACTTCTGACAGATTCCCAAACTTCCCTGGGTTAAAGGGCTTGAGACTGTGAAGACATAATCTGATGATCATTTTATACACAGACGCATCCAGTAAGGAGACCTCAGGATTTCAACACTTTAAAGGGTGGGTACTTCCAAATGTTGGTGCAGTATGTCTGCTCACCTATAATAGCAGCTCTGAGGCCTTCTTTAAGATGGACATGTTTTCTTTCCCTCTCCTCCCTCTCCCTAACCTGGGAGAATTAGAGTCTCCAGTGATTCCTTTTCCTTTTTCTCATAATCATGTCATCCAGGACCAGGACAGCCTCCGGTAGCACTATTACCTTGGTCTGTGAAGCGTATACGCAGTTTTCTTATGCACTGATTCATATACTAACTCATTTTCCCTCATTCTCCCCAGGAAACAGCAGGATGGTTACTTGTGTGTCAAATTGACTGGGCTACAAGGTGCCCAGATAGCTGGATAGACATTCTCTCTGGATGAGTCTGTGAGGGTGTTTCCAGAAGAGATCCGTATTCCAATGGGCAGACCCAGTGGGCCACATTTAATCCGTCAGAGGTCTTAGAAGCACACAACTTTACAAAACAGGAGGATTCATCCTTCCTGCCTGGCTGACTGCTATTGTTGGGACATCAATCTCCTGTTATTCCTGCTTCTCAGAACTTCAGACCTGGATTTGAACTTGGCTTTCCAGACCTCGGGCCTTTGGACTCTTGGAAACATACCACCTGTTGGCCGATGGTGGATCTCGGGACTTCTCAGTCGCCGTACTCCCATGAGCAAGGTGCCTTTCTAAGTCCCTGATGTCACCTATCGGAAGCAGCTGTCTCCAGGCAGTGAAAGCTTGTCAAATCAGAACTACTTCGACGGTAGTTACAAAGATGATTCTAATGATATGTGGGTAATTTGAATTAATTACAGAGTGATCCACCACAGATTACAGGAAGTGAAGAAGAAAATACAAATAAACACCGCGCTGGAACAGATTTGTGGGATGAGCAGAGAATCACGAATCCAGAGAGGTGGCGGATGAGGCATTCATAATTCCCACTCTCTCCCTCTTTCCGTGAACACGGGGAGGGGAGTATTCTGCAAAAAAATCAGAGCAAAACTAGTTACACTTGCTGCTTTTATGAAAGGAAATGGTTGCAGATTCAGAGCCACCTTCAAACCGTTTTCAAATTCGCCCTTGTCTTCTCTATCCTAAGCCACATAGTGGTCTTGTACTCTATTATCGGGTTTTTGTTGTTATTATTATTATTATTATTATTATTATTATTATTAACTGTCTGTTTGCAACCCCGGGGACAGATCACCACGATCCCATTCCATCTTACGGCCTCTATTTGGAGAAGGCTGGTGAATTTGGAAAGGCAACTCCTCTATTTCACGAGATTCCGTTACTGGAAAAGATGGTCGTCCTGTTCTAGAAGGATAATAAGTTTGTCCTGACATAAAACCATTTCAAACGAATGCAATTAAAATGGGGACCAAAACACGCACAGAAGCCGGGAAATGTTTGATTGGAGTTTTATTTCTGGAAAAAAAAAAAAAGAAAATGAGAGCCGCGTTACAGAATCTTAGGCCAGAGTTAACCTGGGAGTTATAAATGCAGCTATGCATGAAACGTCAGGATGAGACAGCGGGAAACCGAGCGGTGATGGATTCTGGGCAAGCTTGACTTTTTTTTTCCTATCTGAAGGGTAGAGGATTCAATATCCTTTATCTTGTGTTTGACTTTCACGGTGTGATCATCAGGAGGGGCCCTTCTGCAAAAAAAACATGTGAAAAAGCTCCATCCATCTCCCCGGACTCTCTCCCCATCCTTGGTATTTAACACTTTTTCCTCGGAAGCCTTTATTTGATAACCTTTCCTCACCTATTTTTCTCTTAATCGTTGAGCATTCGACTCTATTTGATTCCTGTCCATGGCTTTGTGTCCAATTAAAAGCCGTTGTATCTATTATTTCCCATGCTTTACACGGGGAACAAGATTTACAGGATCGCACCTTGCGGAGGCCCTGAACTTACACATCGTCCGTCAGTGAGGTGGGCCACCCAACACAGCCAAGGGTCTGATGTCACTACCGCTAAAAATCATCGTTTATCCATCAGCGGTTCCATCACCCATTCTGGGGGACGCCCTTCTAACTTACCTGGGGATTTATGTGGTCTCTGTGGGAAGAGTCAGGTGCCGGGGACAGGTTATTCTCTTTTGAGGACAGGATGTCATTGGGATGGTCTTGCAGTGGTCTGACCAGAAAGAGTGTTTGTCCACCTCTCAGCATTGAGCAGGTTCTGCTGGAGAGGTCCTGGCCGGCGGCCACCCACCTGGACTTCAGAACGTGATGACCGGCTCCCTGGAATAAGAGCCATGCCTTCTCATAAAGTGACCGCGTAGGGCTGCCATGGGCTAGCTGACCTACGGAAGTCAGGATGCCTGGAATGGGGACCGTGCGCAGCACCATGGAGAAAAGCTTTTGATGGACAGTTCTCAAGAGTCAAGCCTGGCTTTCTTTGGGGCTGAATCTCTGGGACACTTAGCCATTTGCCACCTAAGTGATGTATTTCACTCTTGTTTTTTTTTTATCTGTTCAAATTCGTTATACGTGACAGCAGAATGCATTCTGATTAGAATTACTTTGCTTAGTATGATATTCTCCAACTCCATTTCACTGCAAATGCCATGATTTTCTTTTCTTTTATTGCTGTGTAATATTCCATTGTGTATATGCCACATTCATCTACTGAGGGGCATCTAGGTTGGCTCCACAGTTTAGTTATTGTGAATTGAGCTGCTATGAACATCGGTGTGGCTACATTACTGTAGTATGCTGTTTTTAAGTCCTTTGGGTAAAAACCAAGGAGTGGGATAGCTGGGTCAAACGGATGTTCCATTCCAAGTTTCCCGAGGAATCTCCATCCTGCTTTCCAGAGTGGTTGCTTTATAAATTAATACGTGATTCTGGATTCTTGGTGCGTAGATAATCCATAGGCAGCCTCTTCCCTTGACACTTCTAATTTGGTGTTCTAGATTCGAGAGGTTTGGGAAATTAAGCACTTCCTACCACCTGGGCACAGAGACACTCCGTTGGGTAAGATTCACCATCTCCCGACCAAGTTGGCAAGCGTCCACCTAAATGATGGAACCTCTGGTTTACCTGGGGGGGGGGTCTGTGGAGATGTTCTGCACAGGGCCAGATCATACGGATGACTTCCATTAATGGCTGGTCCAGATTTGGGACAGTCATGTGCAAAATCTTACAGTAAGGACACTCCTGTTCCCTAATGGTGTCCATCATCCCTCACACTGAGAAAGTCAACAGTCTGCTTTGGTGCAAGTCTTTTAGCCTGACGGTTCTCCATCTCCACGGGTTACATGTCTGAGGATCCAACCAACCATGGATTGAACCCAGTTGCAAAAAACAAAACAAAACAAAAAACACAAAAAACAAAAACTTCTGTCCTTACTGAATGAGACCGATTTCTTTTTCCATGTCGTTATTTGCTCAACCATACAACACGGGTTAACATAGGTGTTATAAGGAGCACGGAGATGGTTTCAAATATCCAGGAAGAAGCATTGGTTTGGAGCACTCACCATGGAATTGGAAGACCTTGGACCAGTGTCCCATGGCATCCACGACTGACCTTTGAACTGCGCTGCAGAAACACCTCCTCCCTCTCCTATGTGAGCTGAATTCTGTACTGGAACAAAGTCCCTAAAACCCTGCTGACCTCTGCTGACCTTCTATTCAAAAGACCCCTCTCCCTAAATGACCCAGAGGCTGAGACGGCACCACCCCCCTTTCTTATAAAACAGGTGAACTTTTGCCAGGATGAATCCTGATTCCTAACAAGTCATTACCAGCGCCCACCCCCCCGCATAGATGGTGGCACCAAGCAACCACCAGAGAACATTTTCAAAACGGCTTGAATCGCTGTTTTCTTGGACCATAGTTCCTAATTAGCCCTAAATAAACGCAATTTTTTTTGTTGTTCTCAACTAGTTTGATTTTATTCTCAGTAGAGAACATTATGTGGAGGGTATGGAGAGGTGAGGTGAAAATACGATGCCATTTAATATAAGAAGCTTGAGTATCTGTGAATTTTGGTGGCCTAGTCGGTGGGGGCAGGGTGTCCTGGAACCAATCCCTGGTAGACACCGAAGGATAACTGTGCTATATATAGAAAAGCGAGTTTTTGATTCCAGGACGTAGCTCAGAGTTTCACAGCAAGTGAGCCCACCCAATTAGCTGATTTTCCTTGGCAGTAGGCAGGCGTTCACACAGATTCCCATGCATATCCACCAGGAGCCTTCGAACTGCAAGTCTGGGGTTGGAAGAAATTTCTATTTGTAGGACAAAATCTTTCATTCAGGACTAACATCAGGTCCTGACTCTTAAAGTCTCCAAGTCCTCCTGAAAACCAAGTTCTAGGACAGAGAAGCACCTACCTCCTAGGTGCACAAATCTCATGCAAATCGGTTCGGTGACTTCAATCAAATAACTGAATTTCTCCCACCGCCAGGCTCGTGGGCGAGCACCTGTCTTCACGGCTGTTTTCAAACGATGGAAAAATGGTGGACTCTCAAATTTCGACATGCTACAAAGGTTCCACAAAGCTGGACATCCACAATCCAGTCTGGAGTTTTGATTTCTCTCCCGGAATGCCTGTTTGTTCCTTTCCTCGCCAATTTTGTTTTCCTTGAAGACACTCCGGAGTCACTTAGAGGCAATTCTGCATTCGATTTTAGTTTTTCCATTCTCCAAACCCTGAGAAAGGGTGTCGCGGTACGCCACATCCTATCTGAAACAAGTTGCGAAGGAGTGGAAGGAGAATCATTGCCTCTAGGAGGAGGAGAGAGGTTTTTGATCAGCCAAGAGATGTGCTGGAAAACTCATCTCGGTTGTATAAACCTCCGTATGGGTTCACGGGACTCAGCCTGTGCTTTGAGGGGCACATTTCAGTCTTTTCATTTCTTTCTGCTTCCAATTTTTTTAGTACGGTAGGCTCTGCAAATCCTTGGGTTCTGCATTCACAGGTTGGATCAACTGGGGAACCCGAAATTTTAATAAACGGTGTTTGGACCGAACATGTACAGACTTCTTCGATATCAGTATTCCCCGAACAATAACACAAGGTAGCAACCACATACACGGCATGCACATGGTATCTGGTATTCTAAGTCACCTAGAGATGATTTCAGGTAGACAAGAGGATGTAGGTAGGTTGCGTAAATGCTACAGCATTTTATAGAAGGGACCTGGGCATCCGCAGATTGGGATTCTGGAATCAATCCCCCTACAGATAGCACAGGATCACAATAATTAATTACAGGAAATAAAATAGAAGAAATATTCTCCTTTACTTGCACAGTGCGGTTCGTATTCCTTTGCAAGAGTAAATTCGGCACCACCTGGACTTTACCTTGAGCCCTGCACACTGAGCAAGGGTTTTGTTTGTGCTGAATATAGGCCACTTTGCTGATCACGCCACGTAGCTGGGACATGTGCTCTTTGAGGCTCAGCATCCGAGGCTCTGGAGAACAAGGCAGACCCAGAAGGCTGAGGCTAAGTGCTAAGGTCTCCTACAGGGACTTGCTCTCCTCCCTCTGGGTCTTTAGCCCACTATAAAGGAGAAGCTGATCCTAGTCCCCTCTCTCCTGCTCCTCAGACTCTCTCTGCTTCTCAGAGCACGTGCCAGACACTGGGGCCAGTTTCTGAGGTTGTTTTGTGTGTTTTCTTCTCTTGGGCGACACTGCGTATTTCTCAGTCTCTCTCCAGGTGGGAGCGGGCAGGCGTGGGGCCAAGTTCTGATCAGCTCCCTGTGTGCAGAAAGGAGGTCCCTAATTCTCAGACACCCAACGACAGGCTATTTCTAGTGGGTGGTAGGGCGCTGAGAAACAGAACCACGTTTGACATAATGGCATCAAAATCAAAGAAGATCTGAGTGGGAACTGTCCAATAAACTTTAACATACAATTTTTATGGCACATATTTGGCATAGACTAAATGTTTGAATAATGCTCTGCACCACCAAAGATGCCCACATTCCAATCCCCAGGACCCGTGAATGTTGCAAAAAGGACTTCACCAGGGAGATTAAATTAAGAATCCTGAGATTACCCTGGATAGCTGGATGGGCTTAACATCATCACCAGAGTCCTTATGGCAAGGCAGAGGGACATTTGACTGCACGGGAGGACTCTCAGGGGATGCAGTCCACGACCTGACCAACCATTCACTGCTGGGTTTGTACATGGAAGAAGGGTCCCTCAGGAAGCTGCAAAAGGAAAGGACACAGATTCTCCCCCGGAGCCTGCAGAACTTTCACACTCGCCCAGCGAGACTGACTTCTTACCTCCAGAACTGTATGATGCAATGTGAAACTACACAGGACTCCATCTCACTCCAGTCAGAATGGCAATGGTCAAGAACACAAGCAACTGTAAAGGTTGGCGAGGATGTGGGGAAAAAGGCTCACTCACACGTTGCTGGTGGGAGTGCTAATTGGTGCAAACACTCTGGAAAGCAGTATGGAGATTCCTCAGAAAACTTGGAACGGAACCACCATTAGACCCAACCACCCCACTCCTCAGGTGGAACCCAAAGGATTTAAAATCAGCAAACTTCTGTGACATAACCACATCAATGTTAATAGTAGCACAATTCACAATAGTTAAAATCTGGAACCAACCTGGGTGCCCTTCAACAGATGGATGGATAAAGAAAATGTGATTCATAGACACCATGGAATATTGCTTAGCCATGAAGAAGAATGACATGATGAAATTTGCTGGTATATGGATGGAACTATCATGTTAAGTGAAATAAGCCAATCCCAAAAAACCAAAGGCGGAATATTCTTTATGATATATAAATACATATATTAATATATATTATCTCACTCTAAGCCACCAAATTTGTGGTAAATTTGTTATAGCAGAAGCACCAAAGTAACATATAAGCCTTCTGAATTTTTCATGGCCCTCTCTTCTATTCTCCTTTATATTGCTAAGCCACTTTGTAGACGAGGTCATCCCACGGACGATAACAGCAATAGCTAGTATGTGCTGAGTGCTAACTGTGGACGAGCTATGATGCCTATTTTTGTCTAGTGATTTTATAATTTATTATTCAAAAAAAGCCCATGAGATAAGTCTTATGTTTCCTGACCCTGGATAATAAGGATAACTCTCAGGGAAATGAAGTAACTTGTCCAGGATCAGACAGATCATGATGGACCTACACAAGTCACTCACGCCTCAGGCGTGCTTCCAAGTGCATACAGCCAGGGTATGTGGGTATCTCCATGTGTGTGAGGGTTGGGGGTATCACACGTGAATCATTCTCTAAGGGCTATGGTAAAGCTTGATTGAATGACTGCTTTTGGTACTGGGGGTTGAACCCAAGAGTACTTTACCACTGTCCTGAGCTAACTGCCTCGTCCTTTAAATTTATTTTATTTTATTTTTTTAAATTTTGAGACTGTGTCTCATAAATCGCCTGGGCTGGCCTCGAATTTGAGATCCTCCTACCACAGCCTCCTTAGTTGCTGGGATTCCAGGTGTGTGCCTGGCTGGAAATCTGATGGGGAAGACTTTTAGCATCAACAGAAAAACCGTAAAACCCCACCTTTGAACACAAGCATTTTTAAGAAGTCTTCCCAATTTTCTCAGGAAAAGGGTCCATGTTTGTAGCCCAGGGTAGCGATGACTCAAAAACGGAGCCAGGAATCAGGTGGAGTGGGAGCAGTTTTATTCAAGGGGCTTAGTGTCTGACACCAGGGCAGCTTTATGTAAAATAGGCGCCATCACAAAACCAAGCCGCTCAGGACGGGTTTCCCTCCCTGTATTATAAATGGGTTGTGGAGGAGGAGAATCAGAGAGAGTCCTGACTGACATTGTGGCATACCCCTAATTAGGTCATTTTCAGTACTGTTAAGACTCACCCAGCTTGAACGCGATGTAAACTGCTGGGACATTACAAGGCACCCCAGAAATGTCTGTCAAATAGAGAAGCCTGCTCTTTCTGTCCCCGAGAAGGTGCAACACCGTATCCATCTCCCAGTGTCACCTGCTCTGATCATGTCACACAGGGGTATCTAAAAACCAGAGGGGAACGTCCCAGCTCACCACCTGTGCGTCTCTGGGGACCTAAATCCGCGTCCGACTCTCTTCATCCATACAGGAGGCAATATTTCTGCCCCGTCTGCGAAGCAATGTTGGAGACTGAACCAGATCCACAAGCTCACGAACTTCGAGAACTCAAGTCTGACTGAAATAAAAGAAAAAAGAGGAACCTTGTTAAACTTTAACCACGATAGAAAAATGCAAAAATAGCTTAGCTTTTGAGATAGGGTTCTGAGCTAAGGAAAAGTCTAGATGATGACGTCTGCTTTAACACGCTTGCTGTCTCCTCCCAAGATCATTGTGGATTAAGTGTCTCAGACCTCCCTTCCACTAATGCCCTGGAGTGGAGTCCGAGGACACGCTCCCTCCTGGCCACTCTGAGCCAATTCCCAGCATCTTGGTCAAGGGAGGAAAATGGTGGAACATGCCGGTTCTGGAGGAAGTCAAGGGCATTGCAATAGGGCCTGCAGTCACCCCCAGACTTGGAACAGGGCCCGGCACGAGTCAGACCCCAGGGGAATGACTGCCAAGTGCCCAAGGAAGACAGAGGCTGCAATCCGCGGGTAGGTGTACAAAGTCGAAACTAAGTGTCAGCGGATCCCTGCAAGTTTGGGAGGAGAAAGGAGCAATCACTACAGACATGGCCGCATCCGTAGGGTCCTCACCACTCTCCACGGTGAATTAGCAAGAAAAAATACCCAGACGGTGATGTCGCGGTGAAGGGCACTTGAAAGGTCGACCAGAAACCACAATGGACATGTACCAGAGACCTCCATCTTTACTCCAGACTTGTTTGACTTAAGCCAGATGACCTGGTCGAAGTCCTGCCTCTCTCCCTTGTCACCTGTGTGATTCTAGTCCGAATGTTCCTCCTCTTCTGTTTCAAATTCCTCTTTTGTAAAATGGGGGTGATAATAATCTGCCCCCCCCAGATGTTGTGAGTATTAAATGAGGTAATATATAAAAATTAGACTAGTGCCTGGAATCTGTGACTTACTCAGGCAGGTTGATAAGGGCTCCCCCCCGCAAGAGATCCACATCTTGTCCCTGGGCAGTGATGAAATTTTGATGTCCGTTTGGCTGGGTGGCGGTGGCCAGATATTTGCTCAAATATTATTCTGGATGTTTCTGTGAAGTTAGGTGCTTTTTTTGGGGGGAAAGAAATTGGCAAAAGTCAGAAAGAGCAGTCTCACTGGGCCCCTGTTCCATTTTACTACTTTCTCTGGACAAATTCCATTGCTTCTCAAACCATTGGTCATGGAAAAAAATTTCCAAAATTTTTAATAACTTGGTTCATTTATTTATAAAAAGGTCAATATTAGACAATGTCCCACCGCCACCCCTTGTGTCTCATCTACACCTTCACATAATGCTCTATACTTGCAGTGTGCTTCCTGGGGTACCGACAGATAAATAGGTATAGATGGAAATAATTATAAGAAAATGCACAGAAGAATGATCCGGAAATTGGCATTGAACTTTTCCTTCCAGTCTAGTTTTTTTTTCTGGTTTAATAAAGTATCCAAAGCCAGGAATTAAAAAAAAATGATGATATGATAATGTCAGTTTATATCTTGGAGCATCAACAGGGGCCATAAATCTAAATTTAATTTTGCATTTAATAAAACCTTCCACATTTACTGCACGAGAGTCCAGGAAATGGATTCGCTCCAACTCGATTGCTTCTGCTGCGTATTACACCAAATATCGTGTCTCATCATATGGTTTGGTGGCTTCCTGATATATCCAACTTCAAAACGGCCTCCAACTCAGTCCTTGCTAAGTGGCTGAGGCTGGCCTCTTGCCTCAGCCTCTGCATTCACTGGGATTATAGTAGGTGCCACCACACTGGGCCAGATTCCCCTGGATTTTAACACAGATGGGTGAGTTTCGGTGGCTCAATCTCTTGAGGATTGTTCAGATGCAAATAGCAAAATCAAAGTAAGATCTTAAAAGGAGAAGTCAGAATAACGGAGCGTGCAACCTGGGAACGTTAGATAGGAATCACTAAGCTAAGGGTTGTAAAGCTCTGAGCATATTCGATCCTCCTGTCTCAGCCTCCTGAGTCTCTGGGATTACAGGTGTGCTCCACTGTGCCCGGCTGGCTCCTTTTAAAATCAGATGATTATCAAGTTTATTTCCATTTTCATGGTTTCTGTGATTCTCCTATGCCATGTAGCATAACCTACTCAAAGGTCCTGGGGTGATGGCTTGGATATCTTTGGTGGGTTATTATTCTGCCTACCATGGTGTGCAAACTCACAGACATATTGTCATTAAAATGACTGTGCAGTGGTAGCTCATCATGGTTTAAATTGGCACATCCCCAGTGACTGATGATACTGGGCATATTCTTTGCATATTTCTTCCCCATCTTTTACCTTCTTTGGTGTTTGATTTTTGTTCAAATCTATTACCCATTTTTTTTTTTAAAAACTGGGTTATTTTTCCTTATTATACAAATTGACAGTTACTTCTCTACTGTGTAAAAAGCGCATTGTCAAATATGTGTTTCGTAAATATTTTCTCCAACTCAATGGGGTTTTTCTTTGTTTTCTTAGCAACGTCTTTAAAGAAAATGTGTCAGGTTGGATACTTTCTAACTCTTTCCTCTTCTGGTTTTTGTACCCTTAGATATCTTTGTCAAAATTTCACAGGTAACACAGCATAGTTTGGTTTGATTTTTTTTGAACACCAATATCTGATTATTCCAGCATCATGTTGAAAACAATTTAATTTTTGGCCTTCATGTCTGTCTTTCGTTTATGAAGATTCTTGAAGGAGAACTGCCCAGATGTTTTATATCTTTTTTACCTCAGAACTTTTCACCCATTTTTTAAATATTTCTTGACCTCTATGTAAGCTAACAATAACATGCTGTTGATAAAATTGAAACATTCCTTCATTACAGATGAGGTTTGACATGGACCGGGATGGTCGATACACATCCTTGGATCTTTGATGAATAATTGATCTCTTTCTGCCAGAGGATGGCCCAAAATAATTTGGTTACATCTTTATCTAGTAATGGAGCCTCATTAGCAGAATTATTTCACAGTTATTTGCACCTGCAAACAATTTCTTTTTGTTTAAGGGAGAGTTTCATTTTTCTGCCTGATGTACTTTTGCTCAGGAACAACATTGATGTCGGTCAATGCGACCACACCCCCATCCTAGGCTGAACTGTCAATCACCCCGTCAATCACATGGTCCAAACCAGTTCACACCAGACTGACTGCTGTCAAATTGAAGCTGCAGGCCATCGATCAGAACTGGTTATTTGAGTGACTTTTGGAGAATTTAAAGTTAAACAAAGAATAAAACATGGGAGGCCACATTTTTGTGAAATCACCTGTGAATGAAATATACTCTTTTTGGGGGGAGAGGTACAGGGGATTGAACTCAGGGGCACTTGACCCCTGAGCCACATCCCCAGCCCTATTTTGTATTTTATTTAGAGACAGGGTCTCACTGAGGTGTTTAGGGCTTCACTTTTGTTGAGGCTGTCTTTGAACTCGCCATCCTCCTGCCTCGGCCTCCCAAACTGCTGGGATGTTAGGCGTGAACCACCGCACTTGGCTGGGAAGACGAAATTGTGTAAATCGTAATCTACTCGTTCAAAGGAACTTCACTAAAAGAGTTTGTAATACATTTGAGAACTTCCTTTTTAAAAATGAAATGTTACCTTTTTTTTTTTTTTTTTTTAGAGTTCTGCTCCATTATCCAAAAGGTGTCAGCTAAATCCCGTGGATCAGGATGGACGGTTTTGTTTTTATGACTTTTTCTCCTTCAGGTTAACAAACCTTTACCTTTAGAGCTCTTTGGAGAGTTACTGACACGGACATAAGAGATTTGGTTTTGTTTTATAGCTTCTAGAGATATTCCAAGAAACGTTTTGACAGGACGCCGTCCCGGTCACAGGGTCTGTGGCTCAGGTTTTATGGGGACCCCTGGGACGCGGGGCCCTGAGGAGTGCTGGGGTGAGTTCCTGCAGGGAGGCACAGCTCCTGCCCCCTGGGTTCCCCAAAGCATAGGTCAATTTACTTTTATTGTTTGGTTGGATGCCTGCATCTTTGGGAATGTGCTCTCGGGTCAGGGTGCTGATGAACTTCTTTGCACCGGATGCAGCTCTGCCCAGACTAGATCCCTACAGGAATCATTAGCTCCAGGGCTGCTGTGCCAGGAGCCAAATTCCTTGTCCCCGGCACCTGCTTCCTGTGGAGCACTCTTATCTACAGGACACAGGCAAATCTAGGCATGCTGGGTCACCCGTCCAGAATGTCCTTGTCTGCCCCTGCTTCTCTTGTTACCCCGTGATGCACATGGCAATGAGATCAGGGGTATGGAGAAGCCAGAATTCATCTGCCCTTGGCCTGTGCACTCAAAATGCGCCAAAATAACCAAGATTACAATATGAACAAATCTACATCTTTCCAAACGCGGTGAGGGACCGGCATAGCTCCAGTGTGGTTCAACGTACGAATTCTTATTAAATTATCTAAGACCTTTGGGCCGGGGTCAGACATTAACAATCTTTTTCATACAATGGTTAGATTATTGAGTCCACTCTGGCAAGGAGTCCAGAAACGTGCCACGGAAATTGTTCTTACAGGAATACTCACGCAGGGGATCGGAAACACCGTTTCTCAGGCGCCGAGAAGCCGTGATTGACCCAAGCACCAAACACAGAACCCCCCAAACCATCACGCGGGGGAGGAGACGAAGCGGATTCTCTAAACCAACAAGAAATGCTGATTTGGGAATCCCTTAGGGTCCAGAGCTATGAGAACTCCCTGCCCCTCACCCTGGTGGCCTTGCGGCGGTTCCTGTGGGACTTGTCATCTGTCAAGTCAGTGGCCTCGGATCCAAGCTCTCTCTCCACCCAGAAGGACAGGTTTTTTTTTTTTTACCACCAGGGATTCTGTGCTCAGAATGGATGAACACAGACTCCTTCCTCCACCGCCCTATCTCACCGCACAGTGCTACGTTTTCAACAGAGGAGACGTAATTAAATTAGAATCCACGGTGGCAAAGCAGAAGGAGGTTGATAATAATTGCTTTTCAGACCCCGCTGTAATTGGTGCTCCGAGGATTTTATTTCAAAGCTTCGACGTCGATTTGGGAGGCCCGTGGTATCTGGAGCCCGGGTCCTTTGATGGAGACACTCTGTCTTCATGTGTCTAGGTTTTCTTAAATTTTAACTAAACTGTTCTTCTTTTTTTTTTTTTTAATGCTTATGTTAATCATTCCAGGACCACGATGCTCCTTTATGGTCACTGGAAGATAAAATTCAAATTCCCCTTCCGCCTGTTAGTTAAAGTGCATACGATCCTTGCTCATTCACTGTGGGATGAGCCCTTGAAATTTCACGACCGTCACTGGGTGCCTGCTATGCTGGGTTCAGTGCATCAAATGGAGGGATCTGGTTGAATAAATATCCCAACCCACCCCTCGTCTGTGCTCATGCTGTGGCTGTGACCTGGAAGGTCTGAACTTTTGGTGCCGGTCCAATGGGTACAGTTCTCCTGACTCTTCAAAGACCTCTTCTTCTGCAGGACCAGGTGACCCTAGTAAAGTCACTTCCCTTTTCTGGATTGGATTGTCTTGTGGGCAATGCAAGTTTATCCAGTTGCATTACCATGAAGGTACCCATTTGTCCCCAGTTATCCACCCACGAGGAGAGTCACGGGGGGGTGCATACCTCACGATTGGGCTTGACATATCTACAGCATTAAAAGTAAATTAATTAACCTGCCTAATCAGGCCAGCAGAGATAGAATTTCTCCTACGCAATTGCTATTCCTGGCTTCGTGCAGACGAAGCTGAGCAGAATTTCATCGTCTTATCCCTCCACCCAAAGCTGATTCGTCGTGTGACACAGGCTGGTTAATTAGTCACCGGGAGAGGGACTTTGCATCTCACTGGGGTATCAAGATTCTGATGGAAGGCCAGAGTCCGTCCCCTCTTTCAAGGGGGTACATGGAACTCTCTAGATGTACGTATGCTGGTTCTGTGAAGGGCATAAAGGTCCTGAATTGGAAAAAAGAAAGGCATTCCTTTCTGGAGTGCAGGACTGTGCGTCCATGTGTTGTCGGTGTTTGGGGCTGAGGGTCTGGGTCTTTAGTGGACAGGTTTACAGGGGCTGGGAGCCATCCTGAAACTACAGACTTGGCGGGGACGGTGAACGGGTGACACCAGTGTCCTTGCAAAAGCTGGTCCCTAGCAAAAGCGATAGAGGGCATTTTGGAAATCTGATTCCAGGCAGGGAAAAGACGGGATGGGTCTGGGGGCATCGGTGAGTGCCCAGGAGGAGGGACGAATTCAAGACCTGGAACCCAACCCCAGCAAAGGGTGTGTGTGTGTGGGGGGTGGAAAGGTCACAAGAGGCCACTGCCGGAAGGCTACAGGGAGACCCTCTCCAGGAATACATAGGTCACCAGAGTGGATCGTAGGTCCTACGGATTGTAAACCAAAGAACAAAAAAAGTACCCCTCGGCCCACACTGTCATAAATAAAGAGCTTCTCTGAGAAAAGAAATGGAGAAGTGTGGACGCTCTTGTTGTGAAAGAATCCCAACTAAGGAACAAAAAAGGTACGAGGGAAACAAAATCGTCATTAGAACACACAGCACAGATGGCCCTGGCCAGGACCCCAGAGGGACACAGGAAGAGGTGGAGTCTAAGCACAGACGGGATTTGGGTTGTTTCAAAGGGTCTCCTCCAAATACCTGGTAATGGCCCAGGGACAATGTGACTCATGATGGAGAATCCAGATAGAACCGCCTCAGATAAGAGGTCAAGGGTGACGTCCTTGGGACACCCTCCACTAGACACAGGGACATGTCCTCCGTGAATTCCTCACCAATAACGTGTCTCTCTGCAAGTTAGGAATCAGAGCTAACAGCAGACCACACAAATGGAGGGACTTTCTCTGTAGCCACCCATCACCCCTGAGGTCACCCCATATCTGAGGTCTCAGTGGCCTGTGCTCCTCCGGGCTCTGGATGAAATGAAAAATGAATCAAGCATTCCATGGAAAATTCTAGAAATAAAGAATCTCTAGGTTGTGAGTAACTTGCATCTTGTTGTGGGATTTGATTATTGTGGCTGTTAATCTCTTACCACGCTTCATGTGTCCATGAGATTTCAGCATATTTATGTATATAGAGGGGAAAAAAATAGTACCTGTGGGTTTTGGTGCCACCCCCAATTTCAGGTATCCGTGGAGCATCGCTGAACTTATTCCGCCCTCGGATGGGGCGTCGGGAGGAGTACCGTACCCTTCCAGCGTCTCATGATCATGAAGAGAAGGGAAGAAGATATTGCCACAGATTGGAGGAGACTCCCGGTGATGGGGCGATGGAACACAAGTTGGGAACCCTATGTCGCATCCTGGGACAGAAAAGGAACGTCATCGGAAAGCTATAGTGAAATAGGAATGAATTCTGCCGTTCACAGAAGAGTCGAAGGTGGATTTCTCGTTTTTTTGAGCATCGTTCTCAGGTAATGCAAGGTGTTACAAGCTGAGTCAAGGGCCCGTGGGAACCCTCTGGACAGTTTTTTTTTGCAAGTTTTCTCTATGTCTAAAACGATCTCAGAATAAATTCAAAAAAGGACTTTGAGTTGGTCGCTTGTTGTGAAGTGTTAGGGATGGAATGAAGGACCTCACGTCTGCTTGGCAAGCGCTCTACCACGGACACCCGCAGCCCCTCAAAATAAAAGGTCTTTCAAAGTGAATTTAAGAATAAAAATTAAAAAGAAACCCCAGGCCAGGCACGGTCGCACACACACATGTGTAATCCCAACAACCTGGGAGGTTGAGGCAGGAGGATCTCAAGTTCAAGGCCGGCCTCAGCAACGGAGCGAGGCCCTGAGCAACTTAGCGAGACCCTGTCTCAAAATAAAAATTAAATAAAAAGGGACTTGGAATGTGGCCTAGTGGCTACGTGCCCCTGGGTTGGATCCCCAGTCCCTCTACTCTTAAAAAAAAGAAGAAAAATCAAAATCCAGGAGTGTGCTACCTTGTGACCTCTAAAGAAAGTGTTTTCCTCATCTCATGAAACGTGTGGAATTACATAGTTTCTATAACACAAAGTTAACCGCAGCCTTTGGCCACGCAGGGGGACATCTGCCGTCTCCAAATATATTCATCCCACCCATCTTCACAGATCTCCTCCTGGGGGGCTCGGGACAGAGCTCTCGTGAACCTCTTTTCTTCATTTCAGAATCTTGCTTTCTGTCCTAGGAGGCAAGATGAATTTTCCAGACATCAATCTATCTATTTTCTCTCCTGAAATTGCTTCCCGTCCGGCGAGTCAGCTCACAATGCCCTGGTAGGCCATCCGCAGTTTTATTGGTTTCTTTGTTGTTACCCTGGGTATGGCTGGTGATGGGAGCTCTGGGAAAGTTTTGGCTACGCCTCACGGTGGAAAAAAAAAAATACCCCATGAATCACAGCCTCTGTGAGTTTCCTCCGTGAATAAATGAGACCAGGCAATCGCACCAGTCTGCTTGAGGGGCTCGGCTGATCTCTGGGTCTCACAGGAACAGGCAACCCAAGGGGGACAAGGTGGTACCTAAGTGTTGTCCCCACACCCCACCCGGGAAATCTGTTGGCCCTGAACGTGATGACAATTCATGTCGGCTGGGATAATAGCGCCAAGGAGGCCTATCACGCAAGAATGAGAAAATGAGCCTATCCTGGGAATTCCGTGTCTCTGGATCCTATTTCAAATGCACAGAGAGGCACATGCCACCTTGCAGGGGGTCATGGGAACGCAATCGTGGGACATTACGATTGTAAATGCGACACCCGGGCTCACAGTACAAGGGTGCACCCGAAGAAGCCCAGTCGTGATGTTGTTTAAAAGAAATCCCCACCTGTGAGCCTCTTCAACACGGGAGGACCCCTGTCCAACTCTCCCCTGAGGGTCCTTCCTACATTTCCCAGCCACTTCCTGTATCAAACCATCAGGCTCTGACATCCGGCCTTCGGGATTTTGAACCCACTCACCCTTTTCCTTTCCCCCTGAATTCTTTAATTGATGTGTTTTGTTACCAGGGATGGCACCCAGGGGCGCTTTACTACCGAGCCATATATCCCCAGCCCTGTTTTATTTCAATTTTTTAAAATTTTGAGACAGGGGGTCTCGCTCAGTTGCTCAGGGCCTTGACCGTGCGATCCTCCTGCCTCAGACTCCAAAGCCCCTGGCAGTACAGACATGCACCTCTATGGCTGCCCAGTCTTGATTATGTGATTCTATTCTACGAATCTCCCTCCTCTGATCTACTTCTGGCTTGTGATTCTCTTCCACGAAAGATCAGAAGAAACAGGAGTCCCTGAGACTCTCTTTGGGTGGGTGGATAAGAATGGAGGGAGGCCGTGGGGTGGGTTCTGAATCTAACTTCCCAGCCATCAAGCCCCATGTAGGAGGTTACAGCTGCCTCTAGTCCTCATTCAGGTGGGGAGCAGAATCCCTTTGGTCTACAAGGAGGGTCTTCCTGTTCCTTCAACCCCCAGAACCTCTGTGGCCATGTCTTTGGTTACGGAAAAGAGCTTTTTTTTTTTTTTTTTGAGACTTAAAAATTGAGAGACTCTAGCCCGGAGCCAAGATATAATGATACCCCGTGGCAATCCAAAGGCAGCTGCCCGAAGGCAGCACCTCTCTTGTTCTTACCCGAGCTTCGATCTCCTCAGCCAGCTCTCTTTCCTGCAAAAAAAAAAAAAAAAAAAAAAAAGATTCATAAAAGCTTTTTTATTACATAATTATACTTCTGTGCTGGGTAGTTATGTGAGGCAACTACTTGCAATTAGCATGTTTAATTAGGAAATTAGGTGTTATAATCACAATGTACAGCAAAAAATGTGTCATGAGGTTTTAGCTCGTAAACAAATGGCTTTCTAAATTTTCTTTTAAGGAGTGTGTGTGTGGGGGGAAGGAAACCCACAAAATTCATGTCGACTTCCTGTTTGGGTGAGGAGTGAGATTTAATTTGCTTATTGCTAACAGGTAGGCTCCATCTGTCCAATGGAGCATGTCTTCCACCTTTTTTTTTGTGTGTGGGGATTAAGTGAAACTCTGATGTGAAAAGATCCTATAATTCCGCAGCACTTTACACACGGGGACGTTTTCCACTGGAGATGGGAGTCCACACAGCCATTGTCCAAGTTCCTCACCCTCCGAAACTTGTGCATCCAACTGTCCCTAGGACTCCGTGGAGTGGAGTTTTAGAGGTTCCACCAGGGAAGGAACCTGTCCATTCTGGCAGATGAACTTTACAAGTTATTGTTTTCTCTCCCCATGAACCTACCATTTCCTTCCAAATGAATTGTAGAGGCCTCAGGGATCTGGTTTGGATATGAAGTGTTCCCCTCCGCCCCACAAACATCCTGTTAATTAATACAAGAAAGGCAGAGGTAAAATGATTGGACTATGCAAGGTGTCACCTGAACCGTCCATCCTAATGGGAAGGGACTCACGGGGTGGTGACGGTAGACAGGTAGAGCACGGTTGGAGGAGGTGGGTCACTGGGGGTATTCCCTGGAAGGGTGCATCTGTACTGCAGGTCTGTCTGTCTGTCTGTCTCTCTCCTTCCCTGATTTCCTGAGAGGAGCAACTTTTCTCTTCTGAACCTTTCCGCCATGATATTCCGCCTCACCTTGGACCCAGAGTAATGGAGTTGGCCGCCTATTCACTGAGACCTCTGAAACTGTGAACCTCAAATAAACTTTACCTCCTTTACGTTGTTCCCGTCAGGCACTTTGATCTCAGTTACACAAAAGCTCACTGAAACACTCAAGTTCTAGAAGGATGACCTCCAACGATGGAGGTCATCCTTCTAGAACAGCCCCTGAAACCCTGTATTTGTGGTTTTCACCACGATTTAAGTCGTATCTGCTAATATGGGTGAGAAGTTCTCTACACAGAAATCAGGGTTCCTGTCTCCTCCTCGATTCTCCCCTAAGCGCTAAGGTCCGTGGGTAGATGCCCAATCCACAGTGACCTTTCATTTGACCAATGAATTTGGAGAAGGTCTCTCTGTGAGCAGAGTAAGACACCTGTCTCTCAAAACCCACTTACTACATGGCTGGATCACACCATCCATCTCAGTGTGGTTGTTTTCCTTGATTCCCGGTACCAGCTGGGCTCAGGACTATATTTTATGGTTTGCCATCAAGACACTGAGTTCATTGAAATAAATAAATAAACAAACAGAACCACCTCTGCATTTCACAATTAAGATCCATTGACACCTACCATTTTGTGGCAAGTGGATCTTGGAGATGATTCAAAGAGCTTCTCTCTTCAATCAGATTGGCAGCATCTTGGCAGGGGGGGTCGACAGAAACCCTGATTCGAGCAATTCTTCTTTTCACATGCTTTCTGAGGCTTGGCTAGCCAACTAGGCAGGTGGCATGCAGGTGGCATATTGTAGGAGTTTACAGTCGAATGAATCTTTGATTGAAGTACATGGGTCAAAAAATTAAGAGAGAGGGAGGGGGAGAGAGAAAGAGAGAGAGAGAGAGAGAGGGAGATGTTCATGCAACACAACAGCTGGTATTACCAACTGCATAAAACAACAATTTGAAATAAGTAAAGATGTATCATTAGTGCTTTTGGAACAATAAACCCCTCATTTGATTGCACCGTTTTAAATATTTGATGGAGTCTATTGTGATACCTAATTTAGTTGTTTTTCAACAGCAGCCTGGATGATGCTTCCCACTTGTGTTCGCAGTTCATCAAATTTCTGCCACTCTTTGTGATGAAAAATGACTGCAGAAGGGAAAGAGAGGAGGGAGGGGGAAGCCCAGTGGAACCCTCAAAGAGCAAGGCAGACTCATTCAAGATGGCGGCTCCAGGCAGACATATTGGAATCCAGGCTCCTCAGCCTTCTCCAAGGGAGGTCTGAGGACAGAGTTTTAAAGCATCTACATAGAACCATTGTGCAATGACCTACGGTTTTGTTTTGTTGGTATGTATTCCCATCTTCTTTTTGATAATAGCACTTCCCAAACAATCAGATTCTGCCCCCAGACTTCACTGAACTTGTTTGCAGAGACATCTTGCTCTTGGTTTTGGCTCACAGGATAGGCACACGTGGACTCTATCTGTGCCCATCTTTCTCGTGATGGGGAATGAACCTTCCTGGGTGAGAAGAAAAGCAGGGCCCAGACTTGGAGAGAGTGTCACAGGGCATTAATATTCGGAGTCTCCGGGGCCAGAAACAAAATCCACCCTGGGACTCTCTGGGTATTCCCTTCTTCCATTTTTCCACGCAGTGGCTTTGACCTGGGTTTATGTCACCTGACATAAAGAGTTCTGATGACCACACTGACTTTAAAAATGTGACTTTCCATGAAGGAATCAACTAAAAAATGTTTACAGCTCATTCTATCTTGACCCACGTCTAGGCACTCCCAATGCTAGATCTCTGCAGCTAATGTCTATAAAATGATTACTTGTAGGACTTTTTAAAAATGATAGGAAACATCACATTGGGGTAAAAATCAGCCAAGGGGCCGTGTGTGTGTGTGTGTGTGTGTGTGTGTGTAAGGAAATTATATTTAAATGTTAAAGCAAGGATGTCACCATCCATCGCTGCCATTACAGATCCCCTTGGGTATAGGAATATCCTCTTGGACCAAGGAAGAGTCATCTTGAAAAGTGAAAGGTTGTCACAGAGAAAAATCATCCTTTCAAGACTCATCTTTTGTCCTCCAGTTCAAGTCTCCATTTCCTATCGCTTTTGTCTTTCAAAACACAGCAGTGCCTTGCGATACGCTTCAGGTGCTTTATAATAATTCAAATATAGTTTACAATTCACGGGTGTCTAGATATTTACAGGGTTGGGCCACCATCCCTACAGCTTTAGAGACTTTTCCTCACTCAGAAAAGGAAACTGCAACCCTGTGTCGTCATTTTCCGGCACCGTCTCCCCTCGGCCCCAGGTAATAGCTAATCGGCTCTCTGTCTCTGTGGACCCTCCTATTCTGAAATTTCCTATCAGTGGAATCATCCAGTATAGGATCTCTCCCTCAGCACCATGTGTTCAAGCTTCATCCTCTTAGGTATCCGCAGCTCAGTTGTTTTCATGGCGGAATAATATTGTATCAGATGAACCCACCCCATTGTCCACGGGTCACCCATTCATTAGCTGATGGACATCTGGATTGTGTCCATAGTTTTTTGTTTGTTTTCATGAATATCTCTGCTATGGATGTCCATGTATAATGTTGGTATGGAAATATATTTTCAAAACTCATGGGTATACACCTAGGAATGTAAAGGCTGGGCCATATGCTGCGATAGTTTGGATGCAAGGTGACCCCTAGAAGCTCACGTGTAAGACAACACAAGAAGGTTCAGAGGAGAAATGACTGGGTTATACGAATCTTAACCCAATCAGTGAATTAATCCCCTGATAGGGATTAACTGAGTGGTCACTGAAGTGGTAGGGTTTAGCTGGAGAAGGTGGTTTGGGGGTATATATATTTGTATCTGGACAGTAGAGTCTCTCTCTCTGCTCCCTGAGCCCCACGTGAGCTGCTGTCCTCTGCCACACTCTTCCGCCCTGATGTCCTGCCTCACCTCGAGCCCTGAGGAATGGAGCCTGCTGCTGTCCATGGATGGAGACCTCTGAAACCATGAATCCCTCAAATAAACCATTCCTCCTAAAACTGTTCTGGTCAGATCCTTTAGTCACAGTGGGGGAAAAAAAAGCTGATTAAAATATATGCTAATGCCATTTTATCTTTTCTAGGGGTCGCCATATTGTTTTCCAAGGTGGTTGCACCTGTTTGCATTTCCAAGTGAGGGGTTTAGGAGTCTTCCAATCTTCCCCTGCTCCCCTCAGTATGTGTCATGTGCCACGTTGATGATTGCTGTCCCCGTGGGTCTGAAGGGGTAGGTCATTGTGGTTTTGATCTGACCGGAAGGATGGCTAATGAGGTGGTGCATCTTCACAGGCCCTTGGTGGCCATTTGTACCATTTCTTTGGAGACGTGTCTACCCAGACCACCTGCCTATTTTTTTTAAAATTAGAATTTGTCAACTTTAGTAGCAGTAGGCAGGCTCCATTGGTGAATAAACGTGGCCTCGGGTTTTGGAATGATTTCCTCGGCACAAGCGAGGCGCTAAGCAACTCAGGGAGACCCCGTCTCTAAATAAAAATACAAAATAGGGCTGGGGAGGTGGCTTGGTGGTCAAGTGCCCCTGAGTTCAATCCCCAGTACCCCCCGCCCCCACCCCCATGCCCGCTGCAAAATAAAAGACTAAATGATCTAGAAAGTTCAGAAAACCCAGGAGTCTAGCCAACCAGCTGAAGTGATTAGTTAGCAGGTCACTGGAAGCAGTCACCAGCATATTCTTAGATATGGCCTCCCTCGCGTGGCCAGTAGCTAGACTGATTTGGAAACCGTGACTTGGGTCATAATTGCATGATTTTTCTCTGGTAAGGAAGAAGGTGGTAAGTGGCTAGTGTTAAGAATTCAGGGAGCTGGGTCCGGCCTGGGTCCTGCTATCCCTCTAGGCTACCAGATAAGGAGCTTATGTTCAGGAAGATTGATTCTCAGAATGAGGAATATGGGAAGCTCTTGGTGGTCCGTTGGCCAACACTCAATTCCACTGGGGGATTTAAAAATAAAACCAAACTGAGGCCTGCATCGAATCACCTGGCCCAGCCTTTGACTTGTACCTTCTTGTCTTTATCATAAGTTAGGTCGTGGGTGAAAACCGGGGTGCAGTGTGCAATCATAGAAAGCAAGTGTGTAACCGTAGAAACGAGGAGGTGATTCTAGCCTTGGTAGAACATCATGAAATCGCAATGCATTTGACCCGAGGAATATTTTAGACAGAAAAATGTGGCTCTATTCTGTGTCACCATATAAGACCATAACCACAAACACACACATCCATAAGAAAAAGAAAAAAAACCCCACGTGCTGTTGAATTAAGGACAGACTGTGTGCATTAACTTCTGCTGGCTGTCTACTCATTTAGTTTGTTTATCTGCACCGCTCTTACCAGCAGACAAGCAGTAGCAGGTGCAGGAAAAAAAAAAAAAACAAACTCAAAAAATTTTGGCAAAGAAAACCTTGATATTCTGAAAATTTTATCCATTAAGTTCTATTTTCTGGAAATCACAAAACCCCAGCAATTATTCCAATTTGGTGATGGAACATTTGTTTTGCAGAGGTTGAAGAATCTGTAAACTATGTTCTAAAATTTCATAATACAAGTTGTCCTGTACCCACTGAGGCCATGGCTTGTCTATTAATAAACACTATATTAAGGAAAAAAACTATCTCCTCGGCACTGGGCTGACGGAGGACAGGTACCCAGAGGCTAGAGCTTAGCTGTTTGAATTTTCTATTTCCTGTTACTAGATGGAAATGGGTTTTGCAACTCTTTTGCCCTTTCTCACATTAACTTTGCAAAAATTTTTTTTGTGCCACATACAAAATAGCATCCATCCAGAGAAGAGGTGAGAGCCAAGCAACTGAGCAAAATCTCTCTTCCTCCACCTGGGTCTGAGAGCTTCTCTCCTCCATTGCTAAGGGGCATCAACAAGGGTTTTCTTGGGGTTTACTGACCACAGGGTCAGGACCTACTGTACCTCTAGCATCTACACTGGGGTCTAGCCCATAATAGGGTCTGGAAAAAGCATCCGTTCATCAAACCTAAAGTTATATTTGGGACCATGTCTTTTGGACTAAGACATACCCGGATTGGATCTCATTTTATTGCCTTCGTCAAGGAATGCAATGCCTCAAATTTTTTTTTATGCATCTGCTAAATGATACAACAGTATTTACCTTTATAGCATTACCTGGAGAATTAAGTTACTCTAAGTAAAGAATTAATACAGTGCCTTGTGCACTTAATAAATGGCAACGACTCTTGCTACAGACTGCAAATGAGATTCTTGTAATTATCTATGCTGACTAAATGGCATGATAATAAGGCAGTGTGAATTTATTTTACTCTCAAATAACTGTGACAATACCGAGTTTCACGTTTTTTTTTTTTTTGGAAAAAGAAAAACCATGCATATTTGCTTATGAACACATTTTAGCAATCAGCAGTCCACACAGGGGGAAACAATTTCTTATATCTAATTTAATTCTCTACACTTAACAGTTAACCACAAAGAACTTTGCCAGAGAAGCTCTCAACTTATTGGTTTACGGAGGGAGGCTAAAGCTCAGGAAATGTGCTATTTTAATGGAAATCATTTTTGGCCTTCCTCGATTGAGTCTGACTTTGCTAATTAACACCACTAGATTCTCGATGATTGCTATTTAAGCAAAACAGATGGGCCCTGGGTCTGATAGCCAATTTTCTAAGTTGATTTGCCTATGAGAGGAACTACTGTGAACTCTTTCTACATGGGAACCGTTGATTTACCATTTGCATAGCAAAGTAAATAATCAACAAAAAAAGCATATGAAAGCTATAATAAATAAGGTCTGGGCAGAATAAGGGAATGTTGGCCTCTAGGGCATTCTGGGCTAAATTTATGAATTTGAATGGACCTTATCATCAAAATGGTAGCGTTCTTCTTGGCCATGTTTTTTTTTTTACACCATTTGTTATTTGTGGGATGGTCTAGGTGGGTCAAGGCCAACCATGCCTCTCTTGTTCTCATACTTACAACCCTGGACATGAATAGATTTCATTGGAAAATATATTGCCATTTTCTCATTGTAGATATTACAAGTCATCTCCAGCCTGCAATTGGGGAGAAACACTAAATATTAAACATGAAGGTAGGCCTGGGGAATCAAATTTTGGAGGACAGCTTATTGATGCCTTAGTATGAACCCAATTTTTTTTTGGGGGGGAGGTTAGCAGAGATTGAACTCAGGGACACTCGACCACTGAGTCACATCCCCAGCCCTGTTTTGTATTCTATTTAGAGACAGGGTCTCACTGAGTTGCTTAGCACCTCACCATTGCTGAGGCTGGCATTGAGAGATCCTCCTGTCTCAGCCTCTTGAGCTGCTGGGATTATAGGTGTGTGCTGCTGCACCCAACTCATATGTACCCATTTATGAGAGAAATTTCCTCTACAAAGGACAGGAAGAAGCAACTGACAAAGAGAAAATCAGGAAGCTGGTTTTGAAGTATGAATAAATTAATCAGAGTTTATGATTGTAAGTAATCATGCACTCTGAACATCTCAAGAAATTATCTTTACAAAGAATCTGTGCTGTTCTTTCAAAATTTTTTCTCTGCTTAAAATTTCAGTTTTATTGGTTTCTCTTCTAGTTTTTATTATTTCTTACTTTTTCTTGTTTCAGCTATAAATTGACCCCATTTCTCCAGTTCCCTAAGTTGGAAGCTTAGATTCATGACCATAGATCTTATTTTTTCTTTCCAATGTATACACTTTTTACTCTGCAAACTTCCCTTTAAGAATTGCGATGCTGCATTCCATAAATTTTGGGAGTTGTATTCTCATTCTCATTTAGTTTGAGATATTTTAAAATTTCTCCCAATGCTTCTTTGATCCACGTTCTTTAAAAAGCTTGCTTCACTTTTAAGATATTCGGGAGTTTTTCCAGTGTTATCGATCTCTGTTAGTGACTTCCCATTTAATTCCACTGTGGTTTGAGAACATCCTGTGGATAATCTGTACAAATGTGCTGAGGTGCATCGCATGGTCCGTAATGTGGCTTGCCCTGGTTAACTTTCCATAGGAGCTTCGGAAGAATGTGATGCATATTCTGTGGATGGTGAATAGCGTATTCTATAGATTTCCGTTCCATCAAGTTGATTGATAGAGCTACTCTGGTCGTATATATATTCTTCCTGATTTTCTGCTTGCTTGATCTATGAATTATTGACATGGGGCTGTTTAAGTTTTCAACTACAAAATAGATTTGTCTATTTTTTGATTTCTATTATTCTTCCCTCGGGTCTCTTGACAGATTGTTGTTAGGTACCTAACCAATAAGGACTGTGATGGCTTTTTGGATAAATAATCCCTTCATGTGATGCCGTTCTTTGTCCCTGATAATCCCCTTTGTCTTGAGGTCTGCTTTGCTCGAAATTCATACAGCTATTTCAACTTTCGGGTAATCAGTGTTAACGTGGTATGTCTTTCTCCATTTCTACTCTATAAAGCGGGTTTCTTGTAGAACACAGAGGTGGGTCTTGTTTGGTTTTTTTGTTTTTTAATCCTCTCTGATAATCTCTGTCTTTTATTTGGTTCTATTTAGACCATTTATACTTAAAGTAATTATTGACGTAATTTCCACTGTGTTTTTACCGTTATCTATACATTGTATTTGTTCTCTGCTACATTTTCTCCTTCTTTATCCTTCTTCTCTGGATCTGAGCCTTTTATGATTTCCTTTAATTTCTCTGTTGGCACCCAAATCCGACTTCTTTTTAAGCAATTCTTAGTTGTTGCCCTAGAGTTGAGGCTGTTTTAAAAGGTTATTAATTATAGGGGGGGTAAATAGACATAACATAGTGGAACAATAAGAATCAATAACAAAATAGCAAAATCTTTCAACCATTTTAAAATATGTACATTCACATTGAGGTGTAGCCGCCCAGAACATTATCATCTTCTCAAACACGAAGCTCCACATCCATCCATAGAAGTTTTGAATCTGAGTTCCCCAGGTTTTTGTCTGCCCTCTGGATCTCGGGCTTCCCCAGGTCCTCTTCCTCAGATGGAGTACGCACTTTGAACCTCTTTTGAGCCTTAACCCACTTTTTTCCTATTATAAGACGAGAATGCCGTCCCCCGGGATGTTTACTGTCAGAGCTGATACCGTTAGTCTGTTAGGGGGCGACCACTCAGAAAACACTCTGAGTCCGAATTTGAGACAAATCAGAGAGTGTATTTACCTGGCCAGCAGGGACTGATTCTCACAGAGACCAAGTGGCTCTCTGGAAGAACAGCAGCGAGTTGTTTGGGGGACAAAGTATTTAAGAAAGAAAACCACATCCTATGGAATCTGCACATTGCAGACAAGCGGGATAGAGGGGCTGAGAAAGCAGTTAGCAGAGCAAAATTAGACAACCCCATCCTGGGTTTGAGCACAGTGATGGGTCTACATCCTGGGTACGAGTACATTGTGGGTGTGCGATGTACAGAAAAACAAATTTTTTTTAACATCTTAAAAAACAGCTTACATAACAGTTTCACATGGGGACCTTAAAGTTGGGGACCTTAAACTATGGCTATACTTCCTTAGGCTTTTCTATAGCTATACCTTGTACTTAACTATTGTTTCATTAACTTATCTATAACTATACTTAACTCATGGGCTTACACTTACCACCTTACATTGTTCTCCATCTTTAACACCTTAGATCTTATACCCTATAGTCATACACTTTGCTGTTACTTCTTCTAACTTACAACTGGGGCAGACTAAATTAACTTCACATTACTGATTCTGTGACCCTTACCATCTAATTCTCTTATCCTTACTAACTAATATTTCATTAACCTATGATCTCTAGTCTCCAAGTCTGTAATCTGTAATTTGTGTTGACTAAACTCAGACCATAACAGGTCTTTGGGTCAAGAAATGAAGGCAGACGTATTTGTATTTACCTGTATAAGAAATCCCAGGGAGGGGAGGAGAGCTGGCTCTGGGGACCTCGTGAGCTAAGGGGGGCTGCCAAGGCTGCTGGTGTACACCTTGTGACTTCTCCCAGTGACCATGCAATGGTCTCCGATTGTCGATCGTCCACCTGTTTGTCTTTGCCCTGTAGCTGCAGGCAGCTATGAACCTAATGGGTCTGCGATCCCAGAAGCAAAGCATCTTCCCCTTCACCTTAAAAAAAATATTAAAAATAGAAGATCCTTGCTAGTCCAGAGGAGGGGACGTGGGAGGGAGATAGAAGCCATTTCAGAAAGCGCAGTGAAGGAAGGAGAATAAAGACCCATAATCCATGCACAGGAAGGGAAAGTTGGGGGATCCTGAGGCCAAATTTGCCTACTTCCCCATTTCCTGTGCTTAGAAACCCTTTGTAATCCTTTCGGATGTTTATGAGAAGGGCCGATTTCCAAAGTCATCTCCTCCAGTCCTTGGATAACTGAGTCTATTAATCTGACAGTGCGTTTAAGCTGAGTTACTGTGACAAGGGACTTGCATTATCTATTTCATCCAGTTGCCGACTGTCAGAATAAATCTCATGGGGGAGAAATCAAAGCTGCTTTCTGTTATTGGCTGTATTTATAATCCGCGAATGCTCATCTTCGCCTTGGTGTAACGCGTAGCTCAGGATGGAACGGCAAGGTGTAAGCTCCCGTGGTCCCCAGATCCCACCGAGGGAAAGTAAAAACCTGTCATGAGGACAGCTTCTGGCTGTTCAAACTCAACCAGAATGGCATTTTTTTGGATCAATGAATGGTTGCTCATGCACACTTGACCTCCAACAGCCTGACTCTCCTCGAAAATTTTCAAAAAGGGAATAAAATTTCCTGTAAAGCCAACTAGAAGGTGTGCAAGTTCTCTTCCTGCTCAATCCAGTTTTAACTAACATCAGCGGAAGAGGAAATTTAACGTCACACACACAAATCTGCGTGTATCAAGAAGGATTTAATATATGCTTTTAAATGCTGTCATGATTAGGACCCATTACTTCATCTCTTGAGTTTGCATTTGGGAAGGGTTGGTGTTCACTCTTAGCCTATGAGGCAAGTTTTCTGTGGAAGTACAGGTGTGTGTTTCTCACACAACCAAGTTTAAAGGTTGCACCTCATTGGTTAGACTGTGTCACATGTTCAAACCCCAGCCTCCCACTGTATCCAGATCATGGTGGCTCTCCTTGGCCAGAATGGGAAGGAAGAATTGGTATTTTTAGCCTAAGAGCTACACTAAAGGTACAAACAAACAAAATGGTGGTTCCCCCAGAAAAAAACTCTTTTCACAAGTTCTTCCAGAACGTCTCTGGTCTCTTCCTGTCCACAAGGAGACCCTAAACATCAACAGTTAAAATGGAACAAGATGCTGAGGTTGTAGCTCAGGGGTAGAGTGCTTGCCTAGCATGCATGAGGCGCTGGGTTCGATCCCTGGGACCACATAAAAATAAACAAATAAAATAAAGGTTGTAGATGAATAAAATAGAAGTTTTGTGCTCCACAAAACTTCTATTTTATTCATCTACAACTAAAAAAAATTATTAAATAAAAAAGAAAAAAGTAGAAACTCCGATTTCAAGAAGGCCCCCTAGTATAATAAGCTTTAAAGCAATTAAGAAATTACTATTCTTTAAAAAAAATTATCATCATCTAAATCCCCTTTGTGGCCAGTGTTAAAAGCTAATTCACTCTGGCTGTATCTTTCATGAGTGGGGCTTTATTTTAAACCATTTGCAAAAGAACCAATTAAAAATACAAAGCTTCTGGGCTGGGGTGGTGGCTCAGCAGTAGAGCGCTCACCTAGCACGTGTGAGGCCCTGGGTTCGATCCCCAGCACCACATAAAATAAATTAATAAAAATTAGGTATTGTGCACAATTACAACAACAACAAAATACAAAGCTTCTTTTTTTGGGGGGGTGAGACTACTAAGGATTGAACTCAGGGGCATCTGACCACTGAGCCCCATCCCCAGCCCTATTTTGTATCTTATTCAGAGACAGGGTCTCACTGAGTTGCTTAGCGCCTCGCTTTTTGCTGAGGCTGGCTTTGAACTCGCAATCCTCCTGCCTCAGCCTCCTGAGCCTCTAGGATTGTAGATGCGCACCATTGTGCTCCACAAAACTTCTATTTTATTCACTACAATTTGTGAATTGTGGGACTGATCAAGTTAGTGTCAAGTTGACAAAAAACACAAAACAAAAAACAAACAACAACAACAAAACCCAAGCACTTCTCTGTGGGATAAATAATAGAAATTGGATGAAAAAAAAAATCAATCCTCTTCCCAGTTCCTACCTTTTACTACCTTTTACTAACTTCTAACCATCTTTTCCAGAAAGACTTGGCAATTCAACCTTCCTATTCTGAAACAATGGACTTTACTAGAATTTTTTCTTCCCTTTTTGGGGGGAGATGCCTGAAAATAACATATTCTGGCTGGGCACGGTGGCTCAGGAGGCTGAGGCAGGAGGATGGAGAGTTCAAAGCCAGCCTCCGCCAAAGTGGGAGTCCCTAAGCAGCTCAGTGAGACCCTGTCTCTAAATAAAGTACAAAACAGGGCTGGGGAGGTGGCTCGGTGGTCGAGCGCCCCTGAGTTCAAACCCTGATATAAAAAAAATTATAAATATATATAAATATATTTTTTTCTCTGTTTGATTTGTTGAAAACATATCATTAAACTTGGGAAAATATGCTAAAATGGTAATTTCCGAATGCTTTTTTCTTTTCCTGCCTACAGAAGTCCCGCTGTCTTCTGTGATCTGTGTGAGGAGGAGAAAACGGATTCAATGAAAATATTTTTCCGTGGATGATACCGGAAAGCAGTAAGAGGAATATGAAAAGTGCACATCTTAGGTTCCATCTCTGTCGGGGAATCAGCAGTCACCCTGACTAATTGTGTTTTTTTGCAGACTCTCACTGTTTTAGAGACTGCTAAAAAATAAAAGGAAAAAAAAAAATCTTAATTCATGATTTTCCCCGAAGCTGTCATTTGGCCTCGGTGGGTGGTCAGGAAGCGGAGTACAAAACCTCAGTGTCAGGGCCGCTCAGTGAGTTCTCCCTTTGATCCAGCTCGGAGCCCAGACAGGAGACAGTATGTTCCTTGCCTTACTGCCATTGCGGATTGTTCATTAGTTTTAATTATTTTCCGAGATCTAGAAGGAGCCGTCACAAAAAATTAATCATGAATGGAAGGCAAGGCGGCCTCCTGCGATCGCGAAAACACATAGAGCATTTTGGATTATGGATTTTTTTTTTAACGATTTATACTCACACTAGAACCGAAGGGGCATATGGAATATCGGCGTTTATTAAAGAGGCTCGGGGAGGTCTGATGAATCCCACGTTTTATTGTAAAGTCAAGTTGCCTTTCTATTGTTTTCTGTTTTTTTTTTTTTTAAAGTGAGTCTGCATGGGGGAGTCATTTCCTAATTTTTTTTTTTTTTTTAGCTTGCTGGAGTAATAAACTAAAAGCCTCTTATTGTTAGGAAGGATTTTAGAAATTAGGCCACTTATGCAATGCTTTTCGATCTTGAAGTATTTCTACCAATTTCAGGAAATGTCTCTTTTTTTTTTTTTTGGAACAATTTATTCTGTTCTAGAAAGTTCAGCAGCTCAGAATCCTGTCTCTCCCTGGCGGCCCCTACTCCCAATCCCTGTAAAATCAGTACTGAAGCTGCTCCCAGGTCCTCTGAAGTCATCGGAAGGGCTTTGAGATGGCAGGTTTTGGAATCCAAAATGCCCGGGTTCGACCACTTCCCCGATGTACCACTGGGCAATCGATAGGCATCGTGAGCCTCGCCTCGATTGGCTACTTGTAAAAGGTGGGAGGAAAATAACTGTGCCTACTTCACACAGTTTGGTTGTGAAGATTAAAATGAGGACGTGAATTCAAAGTGCTTCACGATGTGCCAAAGGATTAAGTGCTGGGTCGATGCTCCTTATGGCTTTTAATATCATGACTACATTTCAGGTGAACAACAAAAAAATTCTACGAGGTCCTCATGGGACATGGTTTTGAGTGGCCTCACTAATAAGGTGAGGAAGTTGTCTTCGTTTGGATAAGGGAAACTCTCAGATCCGGGGATGTTAGCCTCAGGCACACACTGAGATGGTGCCTCACCCTGTTCATGTTGGGGCTGTGACTTCAGGATATTCTTGTCCCTATTAAAATAACTTTAGATGTTCCTGCGGGGGTGGGGGGGATAACTATCACTGGGACAGTCCAATAAAATACTTTTGGGGCACCAAGAACTCTGGGGATATTGTCTGACCCAAACCACGAGTCAAAACAAACCTTTCTTCCTGATGAGATGATTATCTCAGGTATTTTGTCACAGTCATGGAAAGCTAATCCAGTGTCTGTTTATAATCATATTACGAATGAATTAGTCCATGCCTTGTCCGACCTTGCATGCAGTTATTCCCTGGTGAACATGGAGGATCGGTCCCAAGACTCCTGCAGACACGCCAATCCACAGATACTTGAGTCGATTCTATAAAATGGTACAGTATTTGCACATAACTTTCACATCTCCTCCCATAGACTTTAACTTCTCTCTAGATTCCTTATAACACCCAAACAATGTAAATGCTATGTGGAGATTCAGATCATATTGTTAAAGGAATAATGACATAAAACGTGTCTGTCTATGCTCAGTATAATTGTTTTTCCAAATATTTTTTTTTCCGTGGTTGGATATACCTGTGGATGCGGAACCCCTCAAATACAGAGGTTGGCTGTGGACCATTTCTCCTGTATCTATTTATCCTTTTGTTCTAGCCAACTTTTTAAATATCGCTGTGACCAAAAGATCTGATGAGAACAATCCAGAGGAGGAAAAGTTTATTTGGGGGCTTATGATTTCAGAGGTCTCCGTTCACCGTTGGCCAGGTCCGTATCTCTGGCCCTGGGGTGAGGCAGGAGGTCATGGCTGAAGGACATGGTGGAGGAAAGAGCTCAGGATACGGCAATCAGACACGGAGAGAGACCTCCAAGAGAGCTCTGCTCACCAGGGACAAAATATCAGCCCCCAAGACACACCCACATGACCCACCTCCTCCAGCCACACCCTATCTGTCTAGATAATCCATTCAAGTGGATTAATGCTCTGATTAGCATCAGGCTCTGATCACTGGGTCATTTCACCTCTCAACTTTCTTGTATTGTCACACACAGGAGCTTCGGGGGGACACTTCATACCTGAGCCATAATACCTTTGTTCTGGAAACCCTTTCAGAAAGGAAACCGAGGTTGATCTGGCACAGTGCACGGTTCCTGCAATCATTCTTGCCTTTTTAAACAGCTCAGTCATGTGTGAGATTCATGGAGACACCAGGAGAGATCCAGGAGAAAAGCTGCAATCTCTCTTTAATTGCAAACGATGAGGGATTTTTTCTGTCCTAGAGGTGACTACTCGAAGCAGGAGATGATTAATATGCTTTGCCCTCTCAGGGCTCCCCAAATTACCCACGGAGACCCACTGGTTTTCCCCCTCCATATACTGTGGAATCCTCAATAAGCAAAAAATCCCTCGCCGCCTTATCCTCAAAGGTCTTTCTATTCCTCTTGTCTTCAAACTGCCCATCAGATTCTGGCTACGAGCCATCCACTCACCAGGTGCAATAATTAGTAGTCAATACCCTAGAACATTCCTAGGTGTTTACTACCCAGATTTAGGCAGACCCTCCTTCTGCCCAGCGGACTGAGACGGGCTTTGGGTTTATTTGGATGTTATGTGCAACTGAGACGATTATTAATACCGCTGGTCAGTGGTGCAACAAATCCACTTTTCTCCTTCTCTTTAAAATTCAGCACCAGACGTGCTCAGCTGTGGGCTTCTGCAAAGGTTCCACGTTGCTTATTCTCTTTTGAGGCTTGTGATGCTCCTGAGGGGCGGGGAAGACCCTAGGAGTTCCAGAGGGTTAGAGTATGTTACAAGCTACGAGCAGGTTTGAAGGAACAGGGAGCGAGTCTGAAAATCTTTACCTTTTCGGAACGCGTCTGGAATGTAATATGCCCTTCCTAATATTTCCCGTCCGATTTATCTCTTATTGGATTTTATTTGTCTTTGAACTAGATTTTATTTGTCTTTGAACTCAATGCAGTGCCCAGCATGAGGATCTTTCCAAATTGATCCTTTCTCCCTCTTTGGGGGAGACTATTTTTCTCAGTATGTCAAACCAGACATACTCATCAAGATTTTTTTTTAAAAAATTGTTTTTTGTTTTGGAACTACAGCTATCGAACTGGAATCCAGCATAGGAATTAACAGATACCACTCATGGACGATTGTTCACTGGAATTCTACGAAAATAACACAATGACCCCTGTCCTTGCCCACACCTTTCGACATGAGCAAGGTTAAGGATGACAATTTCCATTTATATCGCAGTTCATTGCCTGCCCAGTTAATGCTCCGTCCTAAGGTCTATCTTTTGAAGTAGGTGATCAGCAATGGCATGTTACAGTCAAGAAAACCAAGGCTCAGGACTAGGCTTGGAGCTCAGGGGTAGAGCACTTGCCTAGCACGTGGGAGGCACTGCATTCAATACCGCATAAAGGTATTGTGCCCATCTACACACACAAAAAAAAAATTAGAAGAGAAGACTGAGGTTCAGAGAGTAGAGGTGACTTTACCAAGAAAGTGAACTACCATTAACAGAACCAAGCCACAACTGAGTCATTTGGCTCCTTCTACTCTTTCCCATGGGGCTTCCATGTTGGCTCTTTCCTCTATATTTTCGTAGCACGTGGGAAGCCCAAGTCAGAGAGAACATCAGCAACTCAAAGCCACAAAGCCAGAAGTAACGTCTCTGTCCTCCGTCTCCACCTCCATTGCCTTAGCAGGTCCTCTCAGTCTTTCCTGCGGGACGTGTCTACTCTGATCTCCAACCGGCAGATGCCACCCTTATCCCTGCACGACTCCAGTGGCTTCCTACGGCTCCTTCTCTGGCTCCAGACTGGTCTCCCCCAGAGACTCCTTTCCTGACTTCCTTCCGAGTCACCCTCTCAGTGACTCTGGGATGACCCCGTTCCTACTTCCCTGGTTGGTTTTACTCATCTGTTTGCTCTCCAGATGGCCAGAACGCAATCCCTGGGACCACAGGGCCATTTCCTGCTTCCCGAGCACCAGGCACAAAACCAGGTCTGCCCCACAACTAGACTCCACAGATGTTGGATGCATGAGCGAAGGCGCCCCCGAAGGCCTTCTTCAGCCTCCTAGACTCTTGCAGGTCAGTACCCTAACCGAGACCCCAGACCATCTATCTTCCCCATCCCCGAGGGACAGAGGTCAGTTCCACGTATACTCAACAACCTTCTTTGCCATCAAGGAAACAACCCTATGACACCAAGTGAGTGCCCCCGGAAGCTGAGACAGGCACAACGTTCTAGGACGTTAATACACCAGCAAGGACAGCCACAGAACTGGTTTGCCTCTGTGTTTTGTTCACAGAGGAAAAAAAAAAAAACAGATTAAATCAGGCCGTTCTCAGGAATAGATGCAGCAGCATGCACACGGGTGTGTAAATAGTTATATTCACAACAGACCGTGCACTGGGCCCTAGCGTGGGACGTTCTCGGGCGTTTCTGCTGCTCTGTCTGTGCAGCCCTGGTGGAGGCTTCCTGTCCCCCGGCTCCACACTGGGCATGTGACTCAGGGTGGCCAATCAGATGACTGTGTTCTTCTCACTTGTGGTTGGTCAAGGTACATTTCACGGGCATCCCCCCCCCCAGAGGCCAATAAGAGTCCCCCCCCCAGCCATTCTCCTGGTGCTCCCGAGAATCATTCTCTCTCTCTCTCTCTGGAATCACGAGAATGACATTTGCTCAGGGACTCTGGGAGCCACCTTGTCACTCTGTTGGAAAGAGTCTATCTGAAAATAAAGTTGAACCCTGATCCAGAGTCTGGATGGCATTTCTTTCCACCTCGGGATTGGGCGTGCCTGGGTCTAAACACCTGTATTCCCTGGTCAGGTGAGGACGTCACTTCTCATTGGTCCCTAGACCAATGTGGGTTCGGTTCTGTCATTTGTCACGGGAGGGGTGCCGAGGAACACAGCCACGTGTCCTTGTGAGACTCCTCTGTGAAGAGTCCTGCTGGGTTGGTGCTATTTTTCTGTCAACACTTTGTTCCAAGGCGGTTGGAACCACCCACAGTGTAGCACCAAAGTGACTGCGAATTCGGAGCCCACACATCCCTGCCAAGACAACCCGGCATATGTTATTAATAATAAGGCCTCCAATCCTCTGGCATTTCCTTCTAAAGAGGCCCTAGCATGCATATATATATATATATATATATATATATATATATATTTCTTTCCTCTTCAGCCTGTTCCTATAAAGGAGGAGGAAAGGCAGATATTCTCCAGCTAGGTGACCCTGGGAAATCCAATCACACCGTGGGGTGTTGGTTTTAAGTGTGAACACAGGAGAGGAGGTGAGGTAGGAGTCGCAGTTGACATGCAATGAGACCGTGAGACAGAATGCGAAGTAATTAGCATCGTGACTCCAGAGTTTTGGGAAATCAAAATGTTGGTTTTGAATACAACCGTCTGCAATAAAGGTCTGGGAACATGCATTCCCGGGTCACATCAGAAGCTCTTCCTGTCAGAAGAGGAAGGGGAAAGGCCACTCTTGTGCATCTCTAACAGATCTTTTACTCAAAAGCATTACATGATGTGCTAAAATATATTTTTTAAAAGATCCACTTACTTTGTTTTACTACTGACATAATATATGTCCTAGGAAATAACATTGTCATTTTTATCACGAACTGTGGGCACAAGCCAGCCAGTATCGTGTGTCCAAGAATTAAGCTGGGAATTCCAGAGGTCTTCATATTTTTCCCAAAGCAAATCTGACTCGGAGAAAGAGGACATGACGGGACCCACATCTGCCCAAACAAACAACAAAACCCACAACAATTTAGATTATTTCCACCTCAATGGGATACCATTCAACAACCCTCTTCATTCAGCTACCTTTCAAAGCCATTCCGGCCCATGTCACTGAACCATGAGCAACAACCACAGCCTCATGGGGAACTTAGGACATCTTTTACATGACATTGGTCCTTTCAGAGCACTCCGTGTGTGTGTGTGTGTGTGTGTGTGTGTGTGTGTGTGTGTGGCGTTGAGAGAGAGAGACTCTACGGGAAACGTTTTAGTCCCCTGTTTTGTTCCTGTGACCCGCAGACTGGACGAGAATGACGTGCAGGAGGAAAAGCTCATTTGGGGCTCACAGTTTCAGAGGTCTCCGCCCACAGATGGCTGAGTCCCTAGCTCTGGGTCCAAGGTGAGGCAGAACATCATGATGTCAGGGTGTGGACACCAGGAACAACATGTAAACCCCAAAGCCACACCCCCAGTGACCTACCTCCTCCAGCCAGTGACTCCGTATCAGTGGATTCATTCACGGATCAGGTTGAGGCTCTCGTAATCCCACCATTTCACCTCTAAACCTTCTTGTAGCGTCTCATCCATGAGCTTTTGTGGTGGTGGTGGTGGTGGGGCCCTCATATGGAAACTGCAACAGGAAAAATATTCAGTTTTTTTGTATCAAGTTATAAAATGACTCATTTGGAAGTCTAAGAGAGACATACAGAGAACACATTTTCAGAAAACAAAACGTGTAAGTATCCGCTAATTAGCACAACAAATGGAATAAAAATTGCAAGGTGAGAGAAAGGATTAATGGGGAAAAAAAAGCTTACTATTGGAAGAAATGAGCATTCCTGTGAGATTTTTTGAGAAGGTAGTGAAAGTTATACATTTGGGAATATTTGAAGGAGACATTTTTTTTTCCATGGGTTTTGGAGGGTTGGTTTATAAAGGCCAGAAAAATATCTTATGGCCTTTCTGGAGGACACATCATAAGACACTATTTAAAATATCAACATGTGAAATAAGGCATGTTTATCTCTTTTAAGGAACAAGGTCCAACAAGAACTATGTAGCATCTGTCAGTTTCTCTCTCTCTCTCTCTCTCTCTCTCTCTCTCTCTCTCTCTCTCTCTCTTTAAGTAAATGTATTCCTCGACACTGCATGGGTCATATTTATGCTAAAACAATATTATTTTTTTGGTTGACCTGAAATTAAAATTTAACTGAACAGAACTTTCCTTACTTTCACTTACTAAGCTAGGAAACTCTGCACAAAATGATTTTGGTCTAAACCTGCTTAAAAAAAAAAAAAAAAGGAAATTATCCAGCATTAAAAAGATCCTATCAAAATTATATAAAAGTTATTATATGCCAGGTTCTATTCTGGGCCTTTTATATATTTTGACTTGCTTAATCCTTATGAAAACCTATGATGTAGGAAAATTATCAATCTTCTTTTTTTCCCCCAAGGAAGTAACTGAGAGGCACAGAGAGGTTCAATAACGGGCCTGAGGCATAGGCAGGATTTGAACCCAGGATGCTGAGCTGCAGAGTCTCTGCTTCCGACTCTTACATCATCACGAGAGCTAAGTTCGGATTTCACATAGCTACTGGGAAAAGTCACCTCCTCGGGCCCCTTTAGAATAGCGCATCCTGATGTGTAAAATGCTGACTCCATCCCTAAAATCAGAAGCACCGTCCCTGGATAGAGCACCTCCCTTCTTGAAGTGAGCCCCAGATACCCCTCGGGGGGGCACAATGCTGTCTGGTAGCTGGCTGCAGTTGGCTGGCTCCTTATCTTCCTGGGCCTCTCATTCATCTCCTCCACAATGTCCCCTCGTCCCTCTCTGATGGGCTCATGCTCGACATTTTATGGTGGTGGTGCTTGAGGACAACATGGCATTACAGAAAACAGACAACGTTAGCGTGGCCAGGTGCCTTTCAGACAACGTTGCAACCCGTAGAAAGGAATAGGCCACCCAGGGTCCTGATTTATTGCCAGGGACTCAGACACGCACTGGGCTGAAAGACTCTTGGTTTTAGACCATTTTGTATCCGTCAGGGTTTGTCCCCACTACGGGCAGGGAGCTTGTGATATAGATTTTTGAGAGGAGCAAATACCGTATACATCCAACGGACCCATCCCCAGAATCCTGGGGAGAAGAATTATACCTATCACTTAAGGGTATTTTTAAAAAATTTTTACTGAATTGATGCTGTAATTTATTTGATGGAAATAAAGCGAATCATCGATGAGCATCGTTAAAATCATTAGGTCGTCGCTGAATTGACTTATTTTGGTTTTTCGCTCTACGGTATCTATTTATGCAGTGTTGAAGCATTTTCCTCCTGGGTGAAACATTTATTTCAATAAGGTAATATAAAACCCTTCGTCCATTCCTACTTACAGCGGAGGAATAAACCTATTTGTAATGACTCTTAGTGGAGCGCTGCATTGAGTACTTCTCCGTGTAATCAGACATTACACGGAATTACAAACAATGGGGGAGCGGAATCAATCAGCCATGGCAGAGGGATTGACACAGCCCTGGCTCATTCGCCGGGGTTGCATTGGAAGAATTAATAACACCCGAGGTAATTACTAACCTGGGAGAGCCAGCCTCTTGATCATTCTTGTGTGCTTTTGAACACAAAGCGTGCAGGAACTCACCGTTCACTGCAAGCCACGCACCTGTTTCCTGTAGCCAACCATGGTTGGGCTCAGGTGTCTCAGACATCACATTTCCTAGATCAGCGTTTCTCAGCAGAGGGTGATGCATCCCCAGGGGAACCCTGGCAATCAGTGAAGACATTGGGAGTTGTCTGAACTGGGGGTGGGAGGTGCTGTTAGCAGCCAGAGATGCAACTCTGCATTCTACCACGCATGGGGGAGCCCCTCGTCCGACCCCCGCCCCATGGCACAGGATCACCCAGCCTGACGTTCACAGTACCAAGGTTGAGGAATCCTGGTTCTAAGTGCTGCCTCTGACGCATGAACTGCTCTGACCCAGAGCTCAGAAAACAGGTCGTGAGACTGCCCAGGGGAAGGAGCCGCAGTGATAGCTCCAAGATGAATGGCTCCTCTCCTGCTGCCTCTGGTTGAGGTCTCTATTCTGCACAAAGGGCTTGGCAAATCCCTTCATTTTTCCTCCGGCTCCCTCTGCTCCCTGGTGCAGGGGCATATATCACAGCCACCTGTCCACTGGCTGTGAGACACCACCGCCGCCGCCGGAGCAGACAGCTTAATGCCTCAGAGAAAGGACCACGGTGGACACAGCTGGTCCCAGAGGAGGATGCTCAGCTGGGAAATTGAACCTGGCTCTTTTCTCCCACCTAAACACTCTTGGCTCTTTGGAAGTACCTTGGCTGTTGAAATCGAAAACATTTACTGAGCCAACTTCCAGGTGGCAAAAATGTACTGTGTCTACGGAAACACAAGATCACTGTAATAATGTGCCCAAACACCTGCTTCCGATAACCAAACATTGCATATTTATATGCCTCAAGTAGCCCTATGGCAATTGGTCTTTTTTTTTTGCACAAGGTTTGGTGACTACTTTGCGGGACACCCAAAGCGAAATAGCCAACTTCCCCCCAGCTTCAGGTCCCCGAGACCCTGTATGGCTCGTCCTGGCCACCTCTGATGGATCTCTGTTAAGCATAGAGTCACATTTCACAGTGCCGGAACACTCCGTTTTTATCATGAGAGGAAAAGGTCAAATTGGGGTTAAAAAAAAAAAAAACCCAACAACTGTCCAAATCAGCTGGTTTAGGAAAAAGTCACAAAGACACTTCAATTTGCCATGCAGATAACATCTCTCATGGGTCCCCCGATTGTACCTGTTCCTGAGGTGTCTGATCTGAATGCCCAGGGTATGTCCCACTGTGTCTGTGGGCTGGGTCACCCCTGCCGCCTGCAAGACCTTTCCCCCTCCGTTCTCACCCATAGCAATCTGGATTTCATTTAATTGTAGCGGTGACATTAGCGCTGCCACCCATAGATACGGCCCATATCTGTCATTATGGGGTAAAAGGCACAGAAAGGCATGTCTTAAATCGAGGGTCTCTCTGGTCCTGCGGCAGGGTTGTCAGAGAAGACCTTGGTGGATACCAAGGCACCAAGTCACATTTTCTTTCAAAGCCAAGCAGCTCTGGCTATTTCTTTGCTCTAGGATCCAGGCACTGTAGTAGAGTCACCTAGCAGAGGACAATCACTCTCAGTCTGAATTCCCCAAGGTGTATCTTGTCCAGCTTCTCAAACCCGACACAGTCACTTTATGAGAAGCACAGGATTGTTGGAGATGCTCTGCCCTCGTCTCCCCTTTTCACACAGGAGAAACCCGGGTCGGCTGCCTCTCCCATGATGACTTTAGTAGACCAGTACTCCTTGAGGCATTTGTGTGCCTCTCTTTGTCAAATGATCTTTTTTTCTTTACTCCTCTCCCGCCAGATTGGGCCATTTTATTCCATTTGGCCAATGACATAGAAAGAAATGCTGGGTGTCCCTTTTAAGCAGGGACTTTTAAGGGCCATCAAGTGTCCTATCATGTTCTGTTTCCTTTTTTTTCTGTCACAAGCAGTGTCCCAAGGAGAGACGGTTCCTTCAGCCTGGGTTCCAGATCAAAGATGAAGGGAAGCAGGCCAGGGCCAACTCTTAGCTAGTAAATAAGAAATAAGCCTTTGTTGAGGTAAGCCACCTATATTCTCGTTTGCCTGGGATCATTTGTTACTGTACCATCACCTAGCCTATACTGACTAAAGGCCACCCACCAAGTTCATATCAGAGCTGTGTTAAGCTCCATTACTGATTCCTAGACCACCTTTTTTTTCCACTAATGTACCAGACTGAAAAATATGTATTTCAGTCACAGGAATTATGAAAAGATTGACTTCCAACTTTCGAGCAGAGAGACCACTTGTTTTTGTTTTTTAAAAATATTTTTAATTAGCTTACATGAAAAAAATAAAAATGGAAGACTAGGGCATTACCCACATCAAAAACAGTGGCATTTGTGAGAATATTTTTTTTTCTTTTGATGAGTTAACATCAGATTATTTATTTTTCTTACACAAAATAAGGACAAGGGAACGTCACTATTTCGCCAGTTGGGAATGGCTCTTCTCCCCCCAGTCCAGATTTCTCTTGGAGGACCAGATGTGTCAGCTGGTTTGATCAACTCCATGTTGTCCCCCCCTCCCCAGGAATATTGTCCCTATTGAAAAACGGGCTTCACAAAGAAGGTGGCAGCAGGAAAATTTCAGAATCCAAAGCTTAAAAATAAGTCTTGGGCAGTGTGGGGTTATTTTCTGTCTCTGGGGGATCCTCTGGTGTCCGAGGCCTGGGGACAGAGGCAAAGTCCCCAGCCACCCATCCAGGGGATGTCACCCTCAGTAGCGTCTGGTGGCCTGACCTGTGCTCGCCCAGGATGACGGTGGGTAAGGAGCAGCAGGTCACAGGGGCCCCCTGACCCTCTGGGAGACAGAGCTCTCCCTGGGCAGACCCCGGGGCTGAGGGTCAGTGGCCAGGGGAGGATCAACGACTGTCCCCGCCTGTGGTCCCTGAGGTCCTGGGGCAGGCATGCAGGAGGCAGTCAGTGTCACAAGACGTCCCTGACCCCAGCCAGGCCAGGCGCCTGGCTAAGGAGGAGAAAGACAGTGTCCCTCCTCAGGGCCTGGCCCCTACACCTGGTCTCACTTCCTCCCCGGCACCTCCAGGAAGGGGAGGAAGTGACACCCAGGGGAAGGCCGGGAAGTGAGGCCACCGTCATCAAGTTCAGGGTGTGACAGCTCAGTCTGCCCCCAACAGGCCCCATGCTCCTCTTCATGCGCCACATCCCTTCTGAGAGTCACGCCCTGCCCTTTATAGGGACAAAGACCCAGAAGTTCCGGGGACACGTCCATGTTTAGGCCCCCGGATCCGGAAGTGCCTCAAGTGTCCATGTTTAGCCCCCGGATCCAGATCCAGAAGTTTCAAAGGTGCACGTCCATGTTTAGGTGCCCGGATCCGTAAGTTTCTCAAGCAAACACCCATGTTTAGGCCGTAGCATCCAGAAGTGCCTCAGGCGCACATCCATGTTCAGGCTCTAGGATCTGGAAGTTCCTCAGGTACACGCCCATGTTTTGTTGGGAAAAGTATAAACGGCAGCCGTACCCCAGAGAAAAACCCCTACATGGCGCCTAAGGACTTCTTCTTCCTACCTTCTTCTTTTCTGCAGTGGCACGAAAAGTTCCCGCCATGTGAACTCTCCCGCTGGCGCCAATTTCAAATCTCGCTGGAGGGGAACCTTAGCCCCAATAAGAACTAATTCCTGGGCTCCGGGGCTGATATCTGGAAGAACTTGCCAATAAACAGGTGGCCTGCCATTTATCTAAGCCCTGCCATCTCCCCCTTAGTTCTACATAAGCACACAGCCTTTTGCAATAAAATTGGAATTCTCCTGGCGAAGTGTCTTTGCGTGGGGAATCCTTTCATGTTTAGTCTCTAGGATCCGGAAGCGCCTCAGGTGTCCATGTTTAGGCCCCCAGATCCGGAAGTGCCTCAGGTGCACGTCCATCTTTGGGCTCTCGGATCCGGAAGTTCCTCAATCCTCCATGTTTAGGCTGTAGCATCCGGAAGTTCCTCAGGCACACGTCCATGTTGAAGCCCCTGAGTCCAGAAGTTCCTCAATCCTCCATGTTTAGGCTGTAGCATCCGGAAGTTCCTCAGGCGCACGTCCATGTTGAAGCCCCTGAGTCGGGAAGTTCCTCAGCATCCACGTTTAGGCTCTGGGATCTGGAAGTTCCTCAGCATCCATGTTTAGGCTCCTTGTGAGAATATTAAGGGTGCAGTTCCCCAGCAAATCCCAGCCCTAGGGTTTAGACTGCACATAGACTTGAACTCCATGCTCTTTAGAAGGTAATCCTCATTTTACGCGGCGCCCAACCTCGTCGTGTGTTGTTTAAAATCAGAGACAGAAAGAAAACACAGCGGAAAAAAAAAAAATTCTCCTGGAAGTCAGAGGGCATCCACAAAACAAAACTAAGACAGGATGACAGAAAGAAAGGAAAAAAAAAAAGAAATCAGAGCAAAACCTCCAGACCCATGACGTAATCATAAACACCACTTAGGGGTACATATCTACTTCATTATTTTCTAGTTAACGAGTTTTCCAATAAGCGAGGAGCATTCTGTTGAGGACTTAACACGGCAGTTTCACAAACTGTCAAGAGCGAAGAACTTCCCCGGGGTAAGCTGGGCTCGGATCTTCTTAATTGCCACCTTGCTCGCCTGCGTGACAAGTGATCCTCTGCACCGTCGGGAAGTCACAGCTGAGACGGGGTGGCTGTGCCATGGGTCCCTCTCGTGGCTGGGTTGCTGACAGCCTGGGCTGAGAAAGAAAACGTGACCCGCTTGAGGAGTCGAGATGGAGAGGGCAGTGTGGCCGTCACTCTCAAAACAGAGGTGCTCTCCGTATGGTGGGGACGTCACTGTCCCCGGATGCAGTCACCCTCCCTGGGAGACGCGTTGGCTGGAGGATAGAGACCCTTGCTCCACGATGGCTCTTTGCCAGCTCTCCTCCCGCCCGAGTGCTCAGCGCTTGGTTCTCTGCCCCTGGGTCACAGGTTTCAATTGTTTTAAAACAAGATTTTATATTCTTCACGTGTTCTGCCCCAGAAATGCTTCCTGTGTCAAAGAGAAAAAGCCCGAAGATGGGAAATAGTGAGCTCCTAAGAACGAGGCCCGCAAGGAGGGATTTCTGATCCAAAGACGGAGGAGGACAGACTTCTTGGGATCTTGGTGCACGACCGAGTGGCGTCCAGTGCGGGTTCAGAGGCTCGGGCAGGCGATGGCGGGTCCTCCAGGACTTGGGACCATTCACCTTCTTGGTGGGCGCTGGCCCATGTGAGAGGAGGGTGAACGATTCTTTCTGATAGCTCCTTTCGGAAGCGCTCTGGGTTTCTTCGTCGTTTTATTGGGATGTTGTTTGTGTGCCATAAAATCCACTTGTGTGGAGCATAAATTGGGTGATTTCTAGATGTTTACAGAGCTGGGCAACCCCCACCAGAGTCCAATGGCAGGACATTTCCATCATCCCCCAGAGCTCTCGACGTGCCGGGGTGGGGCAGGGGGCGTGAGCTCTCTCTCCCATTTCTCATGCCCAGTGCCAGGCAGATACCAACCCACTTTTGCTCCGTGTGGATCCCTATTCCCTGCCAATCACTGGAAAGGGGGTGGGAGCTCCTATTGGGCACTAATAGTTCACCAGGCACTTCACTAAAGTTTTGCTTAACTATGCACAGAGGCGCAGACAGTCCTTCCACCTACCAATTCCATCGCCTGTGGATGTCTACCTGGCAGTGGGATTGCTGGACCCTATGGTAGTTTTATTTTTAGTTTTTTCGAGAAAACCCCACACCGTTTCTCCTAACACCCAGATCTGGGAAGTCACTACGGTGCTTCCAATTTTAGGAAGAAGGCAACTGGCGAGGTCAGGTGACTTGCCTGGGCCCATTATCGACCGGTCACTTAATGACTCCCTGGGGTCACGCAGAGGGTGTCAGAGCCAGAGTCAAAGCTGACACCCCCATGGAACTGCGAGTCTCATGGCCACAAAGCCTCAAAGGTGAGGCTGCCTTTGTGGTTCAACAAGTGAAGCCTGCCCCCAGCTCGGACGAGTCACTCACATACCACCTCCAAAAGTCTTGTTCGGTTTTGTTTCGGTCCTGGGGATTGATCCCTGGGGTGCTTTGCCACGGAGCCACATCCCACAGTTCCCCTGCTTTCTTTGAGAGAGAGAGAGAGTATCACTAAGTTGCTGAGGCTGGTTTGAACTTGCAATCCTCCTGCCTCAGCCTCCCGAGTCACTGGGCTTACAAGGAGGCACTGCCAACCCACCCAGCTCCACCTTCTGAAGTTCTGATACCTCCATGTGACACATAAACTGGTCTGACTTTTACTTAAACGGATTCCATTTTAATTTTTGCGTAAAATGCTGATTTTGAAAAAAATCTTTTCCATCACTCACCTAATGACATAAACAAGAACTACATTTTTCAAAATTTATTTTTTATTTGTTCTAATTAGCTCTACATGACAGTAGAAAGCTCTTTGATACGTCATATACAGATGGAGTGTAATTTCCCATTCTTTGGGTTGTACATGATGTAGAATCCCACTGGTCGTGTAGTTATATATGTACATAGAGTATTAATGTCTGATTCATTCTATCCTTTCTACTCCTACACCTTCTCCCCTCCCTGGACTCCCCTCTAGCTAATCTAAAGTACCTCTGTTCTTCCCTAGTTCCCCCCTGATTGTGAATTAGCATCCACATATCAAAGAAAACATTTGGTTTTTGGATTTTGGGTATTGGCTTGTTTCACTTAGCACAATATTCTCTAGCTCCATCCATTTACTGGCAAATGCCATAATTGCATTCTTCTTTAACACTGAGTAATATTCCATTGTGCATACAGACCATATTTTCTTCATCCATTCATCAGTTAAAGAGCATCTAGTTTGGTTCTATAGTTTGGCTATTGTGAATTGAGCTGCTATAAACATCGATGTGGCTGCAACACTGTAATATGCTGATTTTAAGTCCTTTGGGTATAAACTGAGGAGTGGGATAGCTAGGCCCAAGGGTGGTTCCATTCCAAGTTTTCTGAGGAATCTCCAGACTGCTTTCCATAATGGTTGTACCTATTTGCAGTCCCACCAGCAATGTTTCTCCCACATCCTCGCCAACGTTTATTATTGTCTGTATTCTTGAAAACTGTCATTCTGACTGGAGTGAGATGAAATCTTTGAGCAGTTTTGATTGGCATTTCTCTAATTGCTAGAGATGTAGAACATTTTTTTTCTATATTTGTTGATCGATTATATTTCTCCTTCTGTGAAGTGTCTGTTATTCAGCTATTTTTCAAAAATCCTGTTGATGAAACACCCGCAGTCAGAGGCTTACGTGGAGCTGAGTTTTCTTGCACATGTGTGGATCTGCAGGTTGACTACGTCTGGCTGATGTAGCTGGGCTTAGCTGGACATCCCCTAGGATGCAGGTCCACCCCATATGACTTATTCTGAGGCCTTGCATCAACGGACACAGGCTCTCTGTGACCTGGAGGAGGCACACCCTCTCGCCCACCCATATTTCACTGGCCAAGGCACGTAACACATGCAATCCCAGCATCAATGGAGTAGGGCCAGACACTGTTCCCAGAGATGGGGGAGAGCGGGGCGGGGGTGTGTGTGCAGGAATATTTGCTGAACAATCATGTTCTCCACCACACATGGAAAAGAAACAACCAACACGTGGAAACAAAGCAATACTTTAAATTTTTAGTTACCTACCACTGACTGCATAAAATATGAGATGCTTGAATTTGAATTTCAGATAGGAAACAAATACTTTACAACAGGAGCATGTCCAAATATTACATGGAACAGGCCATGAAAAGATGATGTGTTGTTTATCCAAAATTAAAATCAGACGGGGCGTCATGTATCTTGATTTCCTAAAATGTAGCAGCTCTTTGCAGGAAGATTCGAGTCTAGGCATGCTTTGTACTGTTCTTTATTTTTTGAAAAAGAGCTTAAAAAATGTCAGGAATATTCCAGCATTATACTGAAACTTTGTGCTTAATGTCAAAGCTACGTAGAAAGAGTCGAATAGAAGGGAATAACTTTTTTTCTTTTTCTGTCGGGGGCGGGGGTACTGGGGATTGAACTCAGGGCACTTAACCACTGGGACACATCCTCTGACCCTTTTTTTTATACTTTATTTAAAGACTGGGTCTCCCTGAGTGGATTAGGGCCTCACTTGGTTGCTGAGGCTGGCTTTGAACTTGAGATCCTCCTGCCTCAGTCTCCCAAGCAGCTGGGAATAGAGGCGTGCAGCATCGCGCCCAGCGGAAATAACTTTTTTCATGATGTGATTCAGAGCCTGTTGAAGTCCTTCCATTGTGTTTTGTAAAACCATCACACCTTCATCTCAGATGACCTTGTATACAAGCAGAGGAACTTCTCTCCTGCTTGCCTCACCCTCTGGTAGACTTCATCTTGCAGAAGAAGAATTCACAACCAGTAGCTGAGTTGCAGCTCAACCCAGGCTCTGCATGAAACTCCAAAGTCTGTCCCTTGCAAAAATAGAAACAGTTGCATACATTTTTTCCCCCTTTAGGATATTTATTTATAATTCTGGAAGGTTCTGAAGGTCAAGCTTAACATTCTGATTCCAGTTGTGAGGAATAAGACGTGTGTTTTCTTCCGTAACTTCTGGTAGTCTTAGAATGACCTGTCTTTGTGCCTACAAGATTGGTATCATGGTTTTATGAACAAGGGATCAAAATGACTCTCTTGACCTTGGAATCTTCTTCCCCTTCTTTCTGATGGGGCCAACTTCCCATACTGAAGAGCCAGGTCTGATTTCGGCTTCAGGAGGACCCCTTGCATCTCAGCTACAGGCACCATGGGACACTCTGATGGCCCACCCACCTGGCCACACCAGGGTCAACTTTTTTTCTTTTACAAAGGCTCAGAGAGTAAGTATTTCCCGCTGTGCCGGCCTTCCAGTGTCAGTCACCACTGCTGGACTCTGCAATGGGCCTGGCTGTGTTCCAATGAATCTTTATGGGTAAGCACTGAAATTTCAACTTCGTAGCATTGGGGGGGGGCATCATGAAATATGAATCTTCTTTTGATTTTTGAATATATGGTCCATTTAAAAAATGCAAGAATCTTTCTGATTGCAAACTTTGCCAAAAGAGACTCCAGGTTGGACTTTTCTATAGGTCTTTCCTTCAGGGTCCTCCCATCTTGGACTTTGGAGGTGCCTAGCATACGTGACGGAGGTGATGTTGAGCTTCACCCACGTTGGGCTACACCACTCCTCACCTGCTCTACCCACTGCTGTCCTGGCCTAGGCCAGGAGAAGGGACTGTCCAGGGGTTTAATGAGACAACACCTTAGTTGGACTTCAGGGACATTAAGCTCTCTTTGTACCCCCCCCACCATAGAGATGGGGGAAACCACTAGATCACTGTGACGTGGGAACCTTAAAAGAGACTTTACAGCCTTTAAAATCTTCTGCAATCTGAGCTGGGTGCTCAGGAGGAAGACTCAGACACAGGCCCCAGATGGAAACACTCCAAGTCCTCCTGTCCTTCGACCACTTGGGGTCGTAGCTCAGCTCCCTGGAAAACCTTCCCCGTTTAGGGCAAAAATCTTTCCACATGTGGACGATGTCTTTCCTCTTCTCTTTCATGGAGCTACACAGGCCCTTGAGTTTGGTATAAGCTATTGCCTCTGCTTGGGATGTTCTTCAAGTCTCACCTTTAATGTCACCACCTGAGAGGATTTTACTGTTTATTTTTGGTATCAGGGATTGAACCCAGGGGTGCTTAACCATTGACCCACATCCCCAGCCCTTTTAATTATTATTTTTTTTATTCCGAGACAAGGTCTTGCTGAGTTTCACGGGGCCTGGTTAAATTGCCAAGGCTGGCCTCCAACTTGCGATCCTCCTATTTCAGCCTCCTGGCCCGCTGCCATCATTGCAGGCATGAGCTACCACACCGGGTCAGAGAGTCATTTTCTAATCATTCAGAGTTCACAGATGGATTCCCTGTCCATTCTGCATCTCAGCACTGTTTTTCCCCCATTTCTGACACTATTATGATCTGTTTCTCTTGCCTATTTCCGTGGTCTCTATAGGCTAACAGTTCCTGACATGCAGCAGGTGTTCAATAAATATTGGTGGAATTAATGAACAAAGTGTTGGCTTCCTGAGTCCTGTAGCTTATATTTAAATTGCAGCACCTCATTTCTTGACCTCTTGAGAAATCTAATTGCTAAACTTTGTTTTTCTTTTGATCTGTAAAATGGAAATAACCTACTTCATGATGTCCTTGGAAGCATAAGATAATTACAGAAGCTCATGTAAAGTGCTTACCACAATGGCTGGCATGCATGAAGGAGACCAGCAATATCTGTCTGCCCATCCATCCATCCATTCATCCATCCATCCATCCATCCATCTATCATCTGTCACTTAGCTACCACTGTGTGTCTACCAATTATCCTCATTATCATTCATTGAACTCACTATCGTCTCTGGAATGAATGAATGCACATCACATTCACATTCGTCATCCTATAAAAGATCTTGAACCCATTTGTCTTGGGCTGCACTGTGCTCTAACATCATTTTATTCTGCTAAAAAATCAGAATAAGCCAACTCAATCGTCAGAGAGAGATTGCTCATGTTTTCAGTTCCCACCATATAATGGCCCTTGGTCTAGACTCAGGATTCGCACCCACTCCTGGGTGGCCCTTTCTGTGTTAAGACCAAGCTCTGAGCTACGACGCTCATCACACACAGATATTTTATACAATAGGAGGAGGAATATCACCAGTGGGTCATATCTTTTGGATGCCCACTAGTTGAAAATAATCATTTTTAATTTGTTTTTAGAAATAAACCCTGCCTCAACTTTTAGTGCCGGTTGAACTCCATCAAATCCAGATTTCATGTTAATGAAAGCAAGTCTCTCTCATGGAAAGTTATAGAAAGGTACAGGAAGTTAACCGCTGCAATTATCCACTGAGGATCTGGACTGTGAGTCGCTTACAGGATGGATCCCTAATGGCTGGTAAATGGTGATTAGATTATACTTTCTATGTTTTCAAAATGAACTTGAGGTCATTGAGCCCTTAAAGAATTATCTAATCAACAAATATATGAAAAACTCTTCAACGTCTCCACCAATTAGAGAAATGCAAATCAAAACTACTCTCAGATTTCATCTCACTCCAGTCAGAATGGCAGCTATTAAGAATACAGACAGGGCTGGGAATGTGGCTCAAGCAGTAGCGTGCTCACCTGGCATGCGTGCGGCCCGGGTTCGATCCTCAGCACCACATACAAACAAAGATGTTGTGTCTGCTGAAAACCAAAAAATAAATATTAAAATTCTCTCTCTCTCTCTCTCTCTCTCTCTCTCTCTCTCTTAAAAAAAATAATACAGACAACAGTAAGTGGTAAGTGTTGGCGAGGATGTGGGAAAAAGGCACACTCACACATTGCTGGTGGGACTGCAAATTGGTGCAGCCAATATGGAAAGCAGTATGCAGACTCCTTGGAAATATGGGAATAGGACCACCATTTGACCCAGCTATGCCATTCTTCATTCTATACCCAAAGGACTTAAAAACAGCACCTACAGGGACACAGCCACATCCATGTTTATAGCAGCTCAATTCACAGTAGTAAACTGTGGAGCCAATCTAGATGCCCTTCAGTGGATGAATGGATGAAGAAACTGGTATATCTACACAATGGAATATTACTCAGCATTAAAATAGAATAAAATCATGGCAGTTGCAGGTAAATGGATGGTGTTGGAGAAGATAATGCTAAGTGAAGTGAGCCAATCCCCCCTAAAAAAATGCTGAATGTTTTCTCTTATATAAGGAGGCTGATTCCTAGTTGGGGTAGGGAGGGGGATCAAGGGAGGAATAGATGAACTCTAGATAGGGAAGAGGGGTAGGAGGGGAAGGAGGGGGTAAGAAAGATGGTGGAATGAGATGGTCATTATTACCCCAAGAACATGTATGAAGACACGAATGGTGTGACTCTACTTTGTGTACAACCAGAGACCTGAACAATTGTGCTCTATTTGTGTAATATTAATTGAAGTGCATTCTGCTGTCATATATAACTAATAAGAATAAATAAATAAATAAAAAAGAATTATCTGAGTCCAACCAAAGGAAAGGGAAGATATGATCAGAGTTTGATGCAAACACACACACACTCGCACACACACACACACACACACACACACACACACACTCTCATCCAAGTGTAAACTCAGAACTTGTGTGAAAGTTATTTCCCTAGTGTTTGGTTTCCAACATCTATAAGGTAGTATACATTTTATTAGAACATAATTCTTTTCTGTTCCAAAGAATTGGCAAAAACAAAATCAATGCATCTTGAAAACAAGAGATGAACTATTGAAACTACAGTTAGAATGTGAACGGGATAAACTGCACAGTAGTGGATATTTCTACGGAAAGAGATATTAAAGGTCACCTGGTCACTCAAGGCACATTTGAAGCTATGTGCCTGCAACATCCCTGTCACAAGATGTGACAGGGCCCTTTTGTCTTTGAAGGGTTCATTATTGTTTTCCAAGATATCCACAGTTGGGAGTAATTGTAGTGTCAAATTAAAAACAGATGTGTGAACCAAAAGTTTTTAAACCCCAGTATCTTTACATGACTGACTTGTTCTTCTATTATTTGGCTTTAAGTAGGATTGCATGTGAACCCTGAGAACAAGCATTAGTTCTGGACAACTGTCTATTTCTGGACACTGCCCTACCACAGTGTCCAGGACAAGGCTGTCTAAATTTACAACTCACATATGCATAAATAAATGAACAAATAAGCATCACGTGATGAAGTAAATTAAATGGTATTACTCAATGTAAAGAAATATTATCCTATAATATTAATTTCTTAAGAGTTCAGTCTCTAGAGTCAACCCTAGAAATGAGTTTTCTCCTCCCCCCAATTTTCTGTCCAATAATCTTCTGCTGCCAGGCATGGTGGTGCACGACTGCAATCCCAGTGGCTCAGGAGACTGAGGTAGGAGGATCAGAAATTCAAAGCCAGCCTCAGTAACCATGTGAGGACCTGAGCAACTTAGCAAGACCCTGTCTTAAAATATAAAAATAAAAAGAACTAGGATGTGACTCAGTGGTTAAGTGCCCCTGGGTAAAATCCCTGGTACCTAAATAAATTTTTTAAAAATCCTATGTTATCACTTAGGCCAATCAGAACATAAAATATTATTGGACGGTTTAAATCCTTGCTTCATGGTAGGATTCATTTTATTTTATTTATTTATTTATCTATTTTAGGATTCATCTTAATGGCATTATCTTTTTACATTTTTATGTAGACTAAAATAAGGCAAGACAGACTGAGGGAGGTTTGAGGTTTTTCTCTTCATGCCCTATAAAAACAAACAAACAAAAGGAAAGGAAAAAATACCTACAAGCAAGGTGCTTTTAAAGCACTCTGTGCACACACAAAAAAAACATAATGAGGAAAATATCCTCAATGACCTATGATGAAACAGGATTTTTAGGTCTCACTTGGGCTTGCTGAAGCCTGAGGCTCTGCCACCAGTCCCTAGGACCCACCAAGTTTGCATTTTGTGAGAGGAATATTGTAGCTGCCTAAATAATGCCCCCCCAAAGATACAGGACCCGAATCCCTGTGACTTGTAAATATTCGTCTTTGCAGGTGAGATTCAGTCAAGCATCTTGAGATGGGGAGATTATTTTGGATAACCTATGAGAGCCCTAAGTGTAACCTTAAGTATCCTCATCAGAGAGAAGAAAAGAGATTTCAGACACATGGAAGAGAAGGAGCTAGAACTCTGGGACAGAGATGGAAGGGATGGGACCACAAGCCAAGGAGGACTGATGGCCACCAGAAGCTGAGAGGTGAGACTGAATTATCCCCTGGAACCTCTGGAGGGAGCAAGGTCTGAGAACACCTTGACTTTGACCCACCGAAACTGTCTTCAGACTTTTAGCCACTAGACCTGTCACAGAATACATTTCTATTGTTTTAAGCCAATAAGAGTGTTGTCTCCCATGATAGCAGCCACAGGAGAGGAGCGACAGTTTTGTTGTTACTCAGAAGGCAACTCAAAAACTCTGCTCTATTCCATTGATCCTCATTCCCTACTTATTTAACAGCACGAGAGCATGTTAGAAATGTAGCATCTCTGGCCCCAGCTCTGGAACGGGGATGGGCAGTTCAACAAGGTCCCAGGTGACTGATGAGCACTGTTGAACTTGAGAATCACCACAGTAAAAATTCTGCAGCCTTTTGGGGAGAGGTTGCTTCTCACTTCCCTGAAGGTCTGCAGTCACCATCTGGTGTGGTGTTCAGTGCTGTGTTGACAGGTTGGTTAGTGTGTTGTGAGGGTGTGAGAAAGAGGCTCCCCCTAGAGGCGAAAATCCCACTCTACCACCAACACCCCCTGCCACCTCAGAAGTAATGTATGACGGGTGACTATCTTGGACCTGGATCAGGTGAGACCAGAGCTCTTTAAGATGGTGCTCAAATGCTCCCAAAATGATTCTGCTGATTACACGGCCATATCACATATATCTCAGGCAGTCTAAAGATTTACAGAAAGACATTTCTGATACTCAGGGCCATCACTATAGAAATGAGCTTCTGTGGCACATCTCGTGACAGGGATGTTGCAGTCACATAGCTTCAAATGTGCCTTGAGTGACCAGGTGACCTTGAATATCGCTTTCAGTAGAAAGCTTTGGATTCTTGACCATCGTCAAACATCATATTTACAATTTTAATGATTTATTTATTTTTAACAAACCCAAGGGGTTGAGTTATAGCATCGATAGCCAAGGAAGAACTCATTAAAGAGTTTGGACTGATCCCAATAGTTGTGTAAGATTATATTTTCTGACCTGCAGAGGAAATTTATCTGTCAACTCCTGCCTTAATAAGCGAGAGCAAAAATGCTGGAATCAACAACACAAACTATAAATGTGTACGGCAGCTAATTTTTAATTGGCACTTTCCCCTGCACCTGCCGTAGGAGTTTCACACATTTGTCAACATGCTGAAAACGCTGACTTAGGATTTGCAGTCTTGTTCTTTTTCACATGCGATCAACAATACTCAGATTCATGTCCTCTGAACACTCCCAGAGACTTGAAGTGAAGAAAAGATTATTTCATTGTGGGGCAGTGGGAAGGTATCTCAGGGTTAATTCCAAGTATTTTGTTCTAAAACCAAAACCAACCAAAAAAAAAAAAAAAACCCCAAAAAAACTCATGGGTAGAAAAGATAGGAACTGAGACATCCAAAGTAGTAAGCTGATACGTATACTTCCAGTTTTAACTCTGAATGGTACTAGAAGTTTCTAGACTGATAGGACATCCTTCCAGAGTCAGGAGACATGAGCAGACACATGGTAGGAGAAATCGATAACAAGGTTATAGCCAGAGTATAAATGTCCTGCCTTGCTCTATTAGTCAGCTTTCCGTGACTGTAACACATACCTGAGATGATCAATGTATAAAGGTCAACCATACGTCTCACTGGTAAGCAGGTCTAACCTCTGCCATCTTATGATGCAAAACTCAAAAGCTGTCACTGAATAGTCTTACTACTGATAGAAGAGACAGAGACAAAACAATGGAAAATTATTCTTTCCTAGGCGAGGGCATGTTAAAAAACCATCTTGAGGGAGTTGAGTTATCTATTGGATTGTCTTGAATCTGATGGAATCATAATCATAATGAGATGTCCCCCAAGAGTGCATGTGTGAGATAAAGCAAGATTTAGAGGTGAAATTATTAGGTTACAAAAACTGAAATCTGTTCAATGGATTAATCCACTTGTATGGATTAACTGGGTGGTAACTGTAGGCAGGTAGGGTGTGTCTAGAGGAGGTGGGTCACTGGGAGGGGTGAGCCTTGGTGGTTTATATTTTGTTCCAGGTAAGCTGAGCTCTCTCGGATTGATATGTCCTGAGCCACTTTCTTTGCCACACCCTTCCACCATGATGTCCTACCTCACCTTGGACCCAGAGCTATGGAGTCAGCCAACCACGGGCTGAACCTCTGAAACTGAGCTAAAATAAACTTTTCTTCCTCTACCTTGCTCTTGTCAGGTATATTGGTCACAGCAAGACAAAGCTGACTTATTAGTTTATATTAAACAGAGGTGTTTTACAATCAAGAAGACTGAGGGCTAGAAATGAGAAGGGTCTGATCTCATATTAGAGGTAAGCAAATTATAGATTTGGAGTTAGAACCCAGGTTTCCTGTTAGCCTGATGTTTGTTACATACCACCTTCTGTGCATCTATATATTCTCTTGTTAATCCATCCATCTATCCATCCACCCAAGAATTTAAACATTTATCCAAGCTTTCAACTACCTCCCCATCCACCCACCCACCCATCCATCCATCCATCCATCCATCCATCCATCATCCGTCCATCTATCCACCTGTCCATCCAAGAATCTAATCATTTATCCAAGCTTCCACCTACCCACACACCCATCCATTCAAACATCCATCCATCCATCCATCCATCCATCCATCCATCCATCCATCCATCCATCCATTTGTCTATCCATCCAAGTGTTCCTCTGTCTACTACTAATTTATCTACTAATTAAGAAGCTCCTATTAAGGATAGTGATTAGGATTATTAAAATGGCTGACTTGGACAATATTATGCCCTCCAGAACTCAATATCATAATATCGAAATACTCGGTTCATCATTTCAGAGCAGCCATAAACAGAGTATAAAAATATACATAAGTAGAGTTGAATCCAAATGTGTTCATTTAGGTTCCAATACTCACATTTCCCTTTTTCTTGATTTTCTGAAATCAGCGGCTCTGTTTCAGAATAAGGCAGTTGCTGAGAAACCACCAACAAGTAATAAACACGGGCTCTGTCTGCAAGATGTCAGAGGTCATCATAGAAGTAGTAACATTTATTTTTATTCATTTTTTTAGTTCACTAAGTTATCATGCAGTTGAATATTCACACATTTAAAAAATATTTCTAGCTGTAGATGGACACAATGCTTTTATTTTGTTTATTTAGTTTTTTGATGTGGTGCTGGGGATTGAACCCTGTGCCTCACGCATGCTAGGCAAGTGCTCTACCACTGAGCCACAACCTCAGCCCAGGAATTAGATCTGTTTCACATTATGGAATGAAAAAAAGCTTTAGAGAAGTGTTGTTATGGGGGACAAGACGGCAAGTGTTCACATTCAGGAGCACAGATGTCTTCGTTCCCTTTTTATTTCTTTGCAACTGTACCCAGAAGTATTTACATTGAATCTCTACGGAGGGAAATGACCAAGAGACTGCTCTGTAAGAGGCACACAAAACTGCAACCAACACCTGCTTCACTCAATGACAACAAGCAAGACACTTCATGTTTTTGTGCCTCCGTTTCCATAATTGTTAAAATGGGTTTGATGAAAGTTCCAAGTCCCATGTGGCTGTGAATCCTAAGTGAACTTGAGATTTCCTACTCATCTCATGTCCTGAGAGTTTAGCTTAGTGACCAAAGAAGACACCCTCCCTTGTCTCTGCCATCTGAGGGACATAAGTGTTGGCCCATCTTGGTGGTGAGTCAAAAGGCTGGAAACTTGGGTGCACATCTGTAATCCCAGCGGCTCGGGAGGCTGAGGTAGGAGGATCGCAAGTTGGAGGCCAGCCTCAGCAATTTAGCGAAGTCCTGAGCAACTTAGTGAGACCCTGTCTCAAAATTAAAAAAAAAAATGAAAAGGGCTGGGGATGTGACTCAGTGGTTAAGTGCCCCTGGAGGTTCAATCCCTGGTACCAAAAAAAAAAAAGGAAATTGAGACACATCAGTGTTTATGTCCAACTGTGCCAACCAGGGGGGGAATTTCTACTCACAAGAGGCTTAGGTCAATTAGGGATTCTGTTGTCTGAACCTGTATTCCTGGTCAGTATTTGGAGAACTCCTACACTAGGACTGCTTTCCTATCAAAGATTATGGTAAAGTTTTGAAAAAGTTCCTTCTGTTCTAACATTTGCTCTATTTATAATATGCAAATCATAGCAAAGGAAGCACACTTCAGACGCAAGCTACAGTCTGGTTTCCTTCTGAGCCTTGGCTTGGCTGTGGGTGCTACTCAGCCATCCAGGGCCTCTGCCTATCTGAGCTACGCCCCGTGGCTGTCACTGTTGGACATGGTGAGAAAAGTCCCTCGGGGAGCTCAGAAGATGGGGCTGGGAGTGGGGGCTTTGCTATTTACTGATGGCAGAGCCCCAAGAAATTTATTTGTTCATTAGTTTTTAGGCTAGAAGCTACTTCTAAGTGATATAGTATCAATGTCCTCTCTGCAGATGACAACACCAGGCTCCAAAGAGGATCAGATGTGTTCAAGGTCATGTTCAAGGTCATGATGGAGTGACAGACCTCCGTCAACTTAGAAGGATTCTGTTGCCCCCTAAACACAGACTCCAATGCTCCAACCTTGACATCTACCTTATTCTGGGGTCAAGTGACACTCTTCTTGTTCCTAGGCTTATACTCTAGGGAAATGCACTTCCGTCTCAACTACTGAATGGGAGAAAACAGTATATGTTTTATTTTGACTTCATAAAGACTAAATCATATGATCCAATGATAGAGGATTGGACAACACCTGGCACTCTATCATTATAGGTTTGAATGACTTCATCGATGTTCATTTGTGATACTGTTGACACAGGCAAAATCCTTAAATATAATATCTTAAAAACAGATCAGTTAAAAATCTTAATTTCACTCATCATTTATTCATTCATGAACCAAATATTTGTTGAACAGCTCTGAGTTTTAGGTTACTGTTCAAGGTTCTGGGCATAAGTAACAAACTTGTATGCCGAATTCCCATAAATTCATAAAGACAGTAGTGAAATAATGAATATGCATATCTGGCTGTATTAGGTAGTGATAATCGCTATAACAAAAGCAGAGAAGAGAGTTAGAAATATAGTGGAGGTAAAGGGGCCTGCCTGGGCAAGAGGATTGGGGATTATTTTAAGTAAGGTGGCCAAGGAAATGATTTTTAAGGAGTATTTGAGGAAGGGACGGAAGAAGCCAGATGGATATCTGGGCAAAAGGGAATCCAATAAATGGAAGAGCACAGAGTCCCAGAGGCAGGGATATGCCTGGGGTACTGGTGGACTAGCTGGGGGTCCATGGTTAGAAGGGATGAGGACAGGGGACCGTGAGATCCAAGATCAAACAGGAGCCAGGTCTTTATAAGCCACTGAGGAAACTTGGTTTTTAATTTTTCATGAATGGGGAAGCCACTGGGTGTCTCACAGATGAGTGCACCGTTTGATGCACAGTTTCATTGAGCCTGAACTGCACTGTGTTGAGAAAAAATTGGAGGAGGTAAGGGTGGGCGCTGAGGTTCCAGTTAAGAGGTGACACAGACAAATTAACTACATATTAACAAACCCCTTGGTTCCCCGTCCCCTCCAGGTGTGAGACTGCAGTTTCTAGGACTTCTGAATCGGGGAGCACCATATGTCTAGGTCTGGACAATGGAGTCTCGGTGGTAGAGGTGGGTTGTTTGCAGGCCTGGCTCCTGAAAGGTTCCATATCTTTCTCTGCTCAATCTCTCTTCTGCCTGTGGAGCTAGAAGCCAAGAAGAGTTGAATGGTAGAGACGTGTGGTGGAAGGGACATGGATCCCTAGATCATCAGAAGGGAGCTACCCAGGAGCACCCCAAGGAAGGAGAAATAAGCCTTTACTACACTGGGCCGCTGAGAGTTGGGGATGCTTGTTACAGCTTCGGTGATGGCTCCGTACAGCTTTTCTCTGACAAAGACAACAGGTCAGTTCCACAAGTCAGGCTTGAGATTCTGAGGACCCGGATCTGGAGGTTACCAGATTATGAGAGGGGACCGGATCGGGCTCATCTCTTAAAGGTAGTACATGCCGAATTTCCTGACAGACTTGAAAAGAGGTGGGATAAAATGCCTATCAGAGATGACGTCAACGATTTTGGTCCAGACAATTAGAAGGATGAGCTTGTTGTCACCTGAGGACTAGAAAGACCACAGGCAAAAGGGGTAGGGATGTCAGAGGGCTCGTAAGCAGCTCAGCATTGGGGTGTAAGGGCTCCCTTTTAACAGCTTGTAAAGACCTAATGACAAATGTATCAACATTTTCCCCGAGTTGTATGAGCCAATGAGCCAGTAATTAAACTCTCAGTGGCTTGAAATCCGCCCCAGCGGGAATAGTTACACCACTAGAATTGGCAAAGGCTCAAGTTGCAGCTTTATCATTATTATTATTATTTTTTTCCCAGAGTGCTGGTTGTTTGACATTTATCTGTTCCTAGCAGGGATAGTTGAGGGGTAAGGTCATGTTCACAAACCAGATTGTGCTTTCTTGATTCTTTTCGCCTCATGAAATGATTCTTAGGTTCTCTCTCTCTCAGAGTATCTTTCACTTAAGGAGATCCATCTTGGTCATGCTGTATTAGCCAATGCTGTTTCTAAGATGACTCCTTCATACACAACCCCACTGGGGCTCACTGTGGGTTGACAGCTCTTACACAGCGATGATGCTATTTTCTAAAACAACAACCAAAAAACGCCGTTCAATTACTTTAGTCTTTCATCGTCAGAATTCATTTGCACACGGTCTGTAAAAATTTCCATTTTTTTCCCCAAATCCCCAACCAGCATTCCCATATGTGTGGCTGAACACAATCTCTTCTCACCTCAGATTATTCACCCATACAACGAAGATTATATTTCCCTGTCTGCACGGCCAGATAACTGTGAAGAATGAGACTGCGCACATAAAAGGGCATAATTGGAATGGATATTGATAGATCTATAACCAAATGACAAGCCGTCAGAAGATTTATTCATGCATTTTTGTGGATGGCTAGGCACCCTTCAGAGCCCCGTCCAGTGGATGCGGTCCCGCTCTTCTAGAACTTCACGAAATGACAGTACAATATGGAAATTAATCTGGAAGGGTTCCACGTCGATTTACATTTGCCATTGGCAAGAGAACTGTAGGAAACCGCATTTGTATTGCTTCCCTTCATTCCTCTCCCCACCTCGGACACCTCCTCATTTCTGGCAATGAATCTTTCCATCATCGAGAAAGATGGCATCTCATTTTGTGTGCGGTATTTTGGTCTTTCATTTTTAAACAATGTTTGTGGAAGGAGATGCTTCTCCTCCATATTTTAATTCGAGCTGACTTGAGGTAAGGGAAGAAAACAGAGTCCTATAAAACAGTCATGTTGTTTACGACGCATACGGAATAAGATTCTATGTTTGTTGTTTTTTTCCTGGTACAGAGTTGCTTGACCAATTCCAATAAATTGGATCTCCAAATAATATATCAGTCCTTTAATTTTTTTTTTGTATTAAAAAAGCACATCAGAGGATAAGAAATAGAATTGCTTACATGAACACTTCAGTGGAACTCAGACAATCATGGTGACCAATAGAACTCTCAATAACAGGGGGGAGGGAAGAATAGAAGTTCAGGACATTAGACTAAGAGGAATGAAGGGAAGGGAGGGGGTATAGGAAAAGGAACGACACTGGAATGTATGGGACGTAATTTTCCATGTACATACAGGAATACACCACAGCGAATCTCACTATCGGGTCCATCCACAGAAATGGGGTCCTAATTAGAACACGACATAGTCCCTGCTTGTAAAATTATATCACAATGGATTCTGCATGTTGACTAGAAGTAATAGAAATGTCCTGGGATTTTTAATAGACATTAATATCTCTCAATGTACTTATCAGTCTGATAGGTACCTGGGGATCTTTATTTCTCCCACTAGAGCTTTAAGACAGGAATTAGATTACACGGAGGCTGTGTGTCACATAAAGGTAGAATCATTGATGACTTGGTTCAATACTGGTTTTTTGGGTTTTTTTTTTTTTTTTGGTATAGAACTTCCTCAGGCACTTAAACTTTGTCACCAGATGGCAAAGGGCCGATTATGACTTGGACGACGGCGTGAACCTACTTTGGGAGAAGGTGCAAATATTCTGATAGCTTATGCTGTAGATTGGACATGCGGGGTCCCCCCAGAAGCTCAGATGTAAGAGGACGCAAGAACGTTCGGAGGACAGATGAGTAGATTCTGAGAGCTGGGACCCAGTCAGTGGATTAATCCACTTGGATGGATAAACTGGCTTGTGTAGGTGGGTATGGGATAGCTGGAGGAAATGGGTCACTGGGGGTGGGCCTTTGGGGTTTATATTTTGTCCCTGGTAAGGAGAGTTATCTCTCGCTCGTTCTTCTTGCTGGTTTCCCTGTTCTAAGCTGCTTTCCTTCTCCCCACCCTTCCACCATGATGCCCCACCTTGGCCCAGAACATGCACCCTGCTGACCGAGTCCGTGAAACCATGAGCCAAAATAAAATGTCTCTTCCTTTCCCTGAGGGTGAGGCGTCTGAGCATCTGCTTGGTGCCCATGCATGTCCATCTTGGAAGTATAGGTGAGAGATGGGCCCTGGGGACAAGCCTTGGGTGGAGGGAGTTGATGCAGGGACAGACATGGGCCGTCTTTTGGGTTCATTTTCCTCCTGATTCTCTTGCCTTTCCCTATTCCTGCTCCCGTTATGAGACCCCTGGCTAAGATTTCTCCTTCTTTCTCTCACCCCCATTTCACCTTCCCATTTCCCTAACATAAGCACTAACTGAATAAACACGTTGCGTATGTGAAAAAATACCCAGATTTTTCAATAAGTCAAAGGCGAGACCTGGCCTGAGCTAATCACCTCCGAAACCTCAACTCCTCATCTCTCTCTTCCTTGGAGGAGAGAGTAAATAATTTCCCTAAATTCCTGCAGTTAGTCCGTAGAGGCTGCTTTGGAATCTCCCTTGTCTGGAACTACACCACACGCCCTGAACCTCTCGTTCCCAGGGAAGGGATTAAATCCCATTTCACCAAAGAAATGGTTAAAGGAGCAGAACTCATCATCCTGGAAAAACAAAAAATAAAAAACAAACCCAAAACAAAAAAACACAACAACCCTTTGGTGGGATCTGTAAGTTGTCTTCAAACAGAGACAACAGGCTGTTACTTAGAAGTCTGAACTCATCTGAACCCTGGTATCTGAACCCTGGTGCTTCATCGCCGGGCTCTTTGGGATTGCAGAGGTACGGCTGTCCGCTCAGTGTTGGAAAGAATATCTCACCACCAGGGGTCTGGAAGATGTATTCAGATGCCCCAAGGTGGTGGATTCCATGTGGGTAGAGACTGGACAGCTGACCTGCTGGGTGTGATATGGCTGATATCCCTAAGATGGACACAGGGCAGGCACAATGTCATCCACTCTGTTCATTCCTCCACAAATATGGGGATAGAGGACAGAAGGCAGGGGAATAAGAGCAGGAACACAAAGCATCCAGGGCTTACTGCTCAGAGGCGTCTAAGACTGGTATAGAAGTTGAGGCTGGAGTTTTGCTAGTGGGTGTGTGACGTTGGAAACAGGTGTGTTGGGGCCAGGACCCACTTTTCAATGAAGAAGGACACTGCGTTTTAATCAACACAAATCATCTCAGACCAAAGGTGCTTAGTCTTCAATAAGACCCCAAATAGAATTGGCTGTTCCACATTTCCAAGAATGCCTGGATATTCACCCGGGGAGATTCTATTATACAGGGATTTCATGCATTAGCCAAGAGCTGGGTTGTAGGACCTTCAAAATTCCTTCAAGCAGGCACACCACAACTCATTCAGGAAGCCCCATATGGGCAGAACCACTCTAAGACATAACAGCTTGTAATGGTGGCCCAAGATGTTGACATTCTGCACCTGGATTTAGTGAATAGTTAAATATCAGTGAAATATTTCAGAATAAATTTCTAGCAAAATATTTCATAATAAATTTTTAGCAAGCTGCAGGAAGAACAACAAATGTTGGCTCCTATTGGAATTGTGCAAGACTCCTGACTCCATTTAAATATTTTTAATAGCTGCATTTAGGATAATCCCTTTAAGTACTCCTCAGCATTTCTCCAACCAGCAAACACATGGGACTCCCATTCACTCCCCTGAACAGTTAGTTGTTCCTGCATAGATACAGGGGAATCCGTCTGGCAGCAGCACTGAGGACCGTTTGTACAAACTGGCATGAGACACGGGGACTCATGAATAGCAGGCGCATCTGGAATGCTCAGAATCACAATTCATGGGGTCCTAGAGTCCCCGGCAATTCCTGATCATTTCTTCGGGGCAAGTTCTTCTTGCTTTTTCTCAATCATGCCACCTGTGCACTTAGCTCAAAATTGAATTGAATCGCTGACTTCACAGATGGGCTTGAAGGATATGTTAGTTTCCAGGCGCCAGAGACAAAGGAGCGACGGGTATTGGTTCCCAAATTAGAAGCCATTAGGAAGGAGGAGGTTTGAGAGGTTTGGAAAATGCCTAATGACCTTGGAAGGGAAGTGGCTTCCTCCCTGAGCATCCAGAGGGTTTGGTCCTTGGAGAGGAGAAGAGGGAGGAAGACGGGCGCTGGACTGTGCCAGGAGTCTGTCTAGGGCAGAAGTGAAGGACAGGCACTTGGCCACCAAGGCTGCACCTGTGTCCTGCCAGCAAGAGGCAGGCTAGAGATGGAAGGCAGGAGGGCTCTGGGTGAGGAAGGTGTAGACGGGCAGAGGTCTGAGAAACTGCACAGCCTCAGCTAGATGGTCTCCCTCTGTGCCACGATCCTCCAGGCACACAATTACCTATATTCAGATGAGTACTTATGCTAACCCAACACGAATCCCAACCCCAATCCCAACTCAAATACCGACTTCATAGGAGATCAGATAGCTGGGATTCTCAACTCAGAAAGCCGTGAAATGAAAGAATGGTCCTACATTGATTTTTAAATTGGCACAAGTCTATGAAATCATGCTATTATAAAAATCAAACAAGGATGTGCATTGGGCTGGATGGTCTCTACTGCTTATGGAAGGATATGAAAAATAACATCACCCCAGACAGCCCCCAGGAAGAAAGGAGGAGAGTGTGCCCCAGGAGGAGAGAGTGGGGGAAGAAGGCAAACATTCATTCCTTCCCAGTCCTGATTATCCACCATGGAAGGTGGATACTGAGCGCTGGGCCCTGGACTTTCACCCTTTCCCATGGCTGATGAGTCCTCTAAGGAGAAAAGCAAATTGTGAAGCTCTGGGTACCAATGGATCCCAGAGGAAGAAGATAAGTAGTGAATGCCAAGCTCTGGGCTTTCATTCTTTCCCAGTAACACTTAATGTCACCAGGGTCATGCAAGTTGGCCTTAATTGTTTCTGGCTCCTTGAACTCAATATTTTGGTGATGGAATTTATTCCTAAAAGACTCAGGAGCTGATTTCTTTTAAATTGTTCTACAGTATTCCAATGTATATCCTAATTTATTTATTCATTCAACTTTTGAAAGAGAGTTGGGCAATTCTTAGTTTGGGGCTGTAAGTAACTACATTGTTTTCATTATTCTTGTGCAAGTATGTTGGCGACTATTGCAAGCAATCCTGTTAGGTGTGTATTAGAACTGCTGGATCATAGAACACACTTAGGTTTAGCCTTTCAGATGCTCACAGGCTATTTTCCAACAATGTATCACTTCTGAAAGCAGTAGTAGCAGCTGGAAGAGATCTTTTCTTTTAAACCATGCTGGTCTGTATATAGTGGTGTCTCACTCTGGTTTGAATTTGCATTTCCCTGATCTCTAATGAAGTTAAACACCTTGTCATACATTTACTGCCATTTGGCAACCTCTCTTTTAAGTATCCAGTTGCCTCTTTCTTCCACTTTTAGTTGTGTGGCCTGACTTTCTTATGGATTTGTAGGAAATCTTTATTCTGGCTTGGAACTCATTGCCAGTGACTCACTCTCTCTACCCCCCTATTTGCTTTTCAAATACCTTCTGCACCTAGGCTTGTCCTTCTGAATCTCTTACGGTTGTCTTTTGCTAAGGCTCTATGTATATTTTTAGGGTATTTTCTTCCTAATCCCCAGGTAGTCCCTTGTCTACAATTCTGGCTATCGCATGGACACACATTATTTAATAGATATGAACAAATTGAATGGCGTGACTTCTGACCATCTGACAGGAGATGTTAATGCCCTTTAATTCACTGATGACCATGGGCACTCTGTGCTTCATTAAGATGCCCTGGGTCCCTCATTCTCCACAGAGTACCTGCCCATTACCACCTCTCAAGGAGGATCAACTGTCAGGTGACCTTGGTGACATTCTGTGAAATACAAAAAGACTGCTGTTTGTTTTTCAATCCTACCCATCTTGCTAGGTGACCCTGGAGAGGAAGACAGGAGGAAGGAAAAAAAAAAAGTAGAAGTTCCAATGTAAACAGAGTGACTTAAACAGATAAATGGGTGAGCAGAGACAGGAGGCAGCATTTTATTCAGCTGCAAATGAGGCATCAGAAGTAACCCTAGAAACCTGCCCTTCCTTTGTACTTGGGGTGTGCACCTGTTGCCCAGGAGTGGACGCCCCCCCTATTCTCTAGAAGTGTGAAGCTTCGCTTGTTGATGGAGCGTTTTTATCAATGATCAGAACTTGGAGGAATGCTGGGAGATTTGTAGGAGAGCTGGGAGAAGGGAGTGGAAGAAGATTGCCCAAACCCTGATTTGCACCAGCCCAGGAAGCTGCTGACCTATTCTATGAGTGCCAGGAGGTATGATTTGTATAGTCTAGAATCAGGTCAACTCAGCGAGGATAAAAAAGAAGGCAAGGGGCTACCCTATTATGGTGGTGGTCCTTAGGGATCCTGTCTCTGGGCAACAAGGGACCTATTCAACACCTCACGGTGGCGTGTGCCCCAACCTACAGCTTCTTGGTAGAAACAATGATGGGCTGATGAAATTGAGATGCCCTGAGGACCATTCCCTGTCCTCCAAGCCTCTCCATGATTCTGGGTTCTGATAGCTGTGAACTTAAACCCATATGATATATTGATAGCCTTTTCAGCATTACAAAATTAATTTTTATGGTTCAAATTGTTCATGCTGGTATCAACAATATAATAATAAATGCTGGAGAGGATGTGGAGAAAAACCAACAATGTTATTATTATTATTATTATTATTATTATTAACAGGGATTGAACCCAGGGGTGCTGAAGCACTGAGCCACATCCCCAGCCCTTTTTATATTTCATTTAAAGACAGGGTCTCACTGAGTTGCTTAGGGTCTCAGTAAGGTGCTGAGGCTGGTTTTGAACTTGCGATCCTCCTGCCTCAGCCTCCCGAGCTGCTGGGATTACAGGCGTGCGCCACCACACTTGGCAATCATATTTTAATTTTATTACATTACATTTTATTCTTTAAGATATGTCTTTCTCTACTTGGGGGGGGTGCTCCCTCTGAAGTGATTTTTGCTTTCATTGCTTTGTAGGGTGAGACTCCATCTCACTGCCTCTCTGAGGGGTAGGTTAAAAACCAAAGGTCAATCTGATAGAGCTGACCTCACCGGCCGATGCTTTGATGGGAAGTACGTTGAAATCCCAAGAAGAGCAGAACATTATGATATTTCAATTAGACCCTGAATAAATATTTAAGAGGGTCAAGCAAATGCATTTATAACCTTGTGGAGAAAACACTTAGATGATTTCATCAATAAATGAAGCCACGGAGTTGATGTTCGCTGCTTGCATCTGAGTTTGGCATCCAGGACCCCATGACTTGGGACCAAACACAGGATTCTGAGGAACAACTTGCTGACATAGAAAATAGTTCTTTTTTTTTTCTACAAATACCATCATAAATTGCTCACTCATTCTAACAAGAAATGGAGTATGGATTTTCTACTATAAAGTTGTGCCTCAGCAGGAGATATGTTGAATATCAATTTTAAAGAAAAAGGAAAGGCTGTCTGACAAATAAAATTCTCTTGGGTTTTTGCAGCTATTTAATATCTTTCTGAGCCTTTTATCAGGGTTTATATACTCCTTTCACAAATAAAAATCTCTCATGCACGAAGTTGCTAAAAACAGTGATCCTTCTGCCCTGAACACACTTTTTGCGTTTGAAAACATACCCTGGATTTGCATTCATGAACCAAAATAGGGCTGGTGGCAGTTGTGTGACACTGCTTATTAGAAATGCGAGTTGTCTTTGTGGTTATTGTATAAGGAAATTAGGTTTCTAGCTAACATCTCTCCCTAATCGACGCCTACAGAAAAGTTTCAATTGTGCACACTTGCCTGACAATTTCTCCTGTATAATTTTGCAGTAAATTTTATTTGTGGGTAATGGAATGATTTTGCTCAGAGAAAATTTGCTTGTTATACGTATTCTTTCCACCTTTACTTTCTATAAAAGAGGGTGGATAGATGGGAATGAATCACCTTAAATGGGATTCGCAACAATATATGTTTGTACTTTAAGAAATTATGTTGGCATTACTTTAGCTGTTTTGTAAAAGCATATCAAAGAAACCAGAATTTAAGTGTCATGCAGAAAAATGACTCGGCGAGTAGCGTTATCTAAATCAATTCCGCGAACATTGCCGAGATCGTGATGAAGACAAGTAAGCAAAACCAGGTGAGACAGTACCAAAAGCAGAAGTTCTGATTTGCTGTAGAATAATATATCTGAATAGTCACATCAAAATGCTTCACATAGTAGGTGTTTAACAAATGTCTATTGGCAGCTTGACGGTTGAGTGCAATTCAGGAAGCTAAAAACAAGGCTGGTTGAATTTTTATTAACAATAGTAAAAATGTGCAAACAGTCTGGTGTGGTAGTGCACAACCTGTAAACCAGCATCTCAGGAGGCTGAGGCAGGAGGATCACAAGTTTGAGGCCAGCCTCAGCAACTTAGGAAGGCCCTAAGTAACTTGGTGAGACCCTGTATTAAAAAAATACTAAAAAGAATTGGGGGATGTGGCACAGTGGTTAAGCACCATGGGTAAACACAAAATTTTTTTTAAATGTGAAAACAAGTCAAATGTCCATTCATGCATGAATGGAGGAGCCAAATGCGATCTCTGCCAACAATAGACAAATAAATACAAGATAGGGCTGGGGATGTGGCTCAGTGGTTGAGTGCCCCTGAATTAAATCCCTGGTACCAAAAAAAAGGATTTTCTCAGTAATTCCTGCAGAAAGAGGTTAAGATGGTAAATTTTAAGTTAAGCATACTTTAGCATGAGGGCTTAGGATCTTGATTTATTGAATTTCTTTCTTTTTATGGGTGGTGGTGGTAACAGGGATTGAACCCAGGGGTGCTCAACCACTGAGCCACATCCCCAGCCCTGTTTTATTATATTTTATTTAGAGACAGGGTCTCTATGAGTTGCTTAGGGCCACACTAAGTGGATGAGGCTGGCTTTGAACTTGTGATCCTCCTGCCTCAGCCTCCTGAGCCACTAGGATTACAGGCATGTGCCATTGCACCTGGCTGATTTGTCAAATTTCTAACAAAGCACAGACACTACGGTTTTCTATGTCCCTTTGTCCCATGACTTCGTTCCTGCCCTCTTCTATCTAGCCTGGGCCAACGCGGCACTGACCCTCATCTGGACAGTACCAGCATCTCTTGGTCTTTTATGAAGTCAAACTTAAGAGCTGACTGCATTGGGAAAAGGATCTGAAAACCCTTTGTAAGACATTATCGAAATGTTATGCACGATTCTCATTTCCTGTTGATTAGCATGGCTGATTTAGAACCAGAACATTCTATAATTTTATAACTGAAAGACCTTTTTTTTTAAAAAAATATTTTTTTTAGTTGTTGATGGACCTTTATTTTATTTATTCCTCTGTGGTCCTGAGAATCAAACCCAGTGCCTCACCTATGCTAGGCAAGCACCCTCCCACTGAGCTACCACCTCAGCCCTGAAAGACCCTTTTAAGGGTAATCTTCTTTGACGTCTTTATCTGAGAGCCACAGAAACTGCTCAAATCATTAATTCAGATTCCCCCCAGGATCATTCACCCCACCAACCCCACCTGCTTCATCTCCCTCTGCCTGTTCATCTCTCATTGGGCTTGTGGGTGCTGGGGGAATACTCTAAAACTGTCTACAAGGTATTTATGAGAGCCGTTCACTGAGGGTCACATTTAATTTTTACAAAGTTTCACGCCACGGTGCGAAGCTCTTTCGTCCCAGGAGTTAAGACGTGCAGCAGATTCTTGGAAGACCACCTTCCTGCCGACCCCTCTCCTCAATAATTGGGCAGCAGTAAGCTTCAAAGCCTCACAAATTCCCTTCTTCTCCAAGTCTCAGTCGTACTTTGGGTTGTTGGACTCGTTGGCGAGAATATGAAGACCAAAGAACATTTTTCATCTCCTTTTCTTTTATCCTAGCACTATTGATCTGCTATTCAGGAATATAATTATGTTTTCAATGAGGTAGAAAAGGCCGGCTTTGGAACTGTTACATGCTATGTCTGTTCAAACATCAAAACAAACAGGTTGCAACTGTTTCCATTTGTGTCTTAATGTAATTTTTTTTTTCTTTTTTTTTTGCCCAGGGGAACATGAAGGTAGGCAGACTATGTGGATGTCACGGTTAACACCTGCACGGTCGTGAATGCTCTTATGACACAGGCATAATTACTTTGCTAAAAAGCGCTGCCACTTTCTGCCACTTGACAGATCTTTGTTCAAAGGATTAAAACAACAAACAAACTTAAAACCTAGGTGCTGTCTTCCCGGAATGGCTGCTGTTTTATTTATTCCCTCTTGACGGTCTACACTGGCAAATCTGGCTGTTTGGAAACACTGGTAAACTGAACCCGTTCCTACCAGTCAAGAGAAGGGGCCAACTCAGGCTGCATTCATTGGGATGGGAAAATCCAGATGTGGTGCAGAAAGACACCTCCACAGATCTACCCCCCTCCCATTCCCTGAGGACACAGCGCTCATTTGCTAGAATCTTCTGTCTTTGAAATGTCATTTCCCATTCTCTAAATCTTTCATACCCGGAAAGAAAGTCCTGTGTACACTTTCATTTTGAGCAGTTTATTAAACGGCTCCAACAGATTCCAAAGGGAGCAGCTTTTGGAATCTGACCTTTCTTCCTGAGTCATTTTTCTCCACGTTCCAAGCTCTATCTCGGCCAACAAGGGCAATGACTTTTTGAACCAGACGGGGGTCTCGGTAACAAATCTTGGTCTCCTCCCGTTTTCATCTACCTCCTGGGTTTAAAACGACTCCCAGCAATGTTTGACAGATAAGAATTATACCATGCCCTGGTACACAGGCATAAATAAACTGTTGCAGATGGAGAAATAATTGCAAGCCTCATGTATGCATTTATCTTTGTATGAAGCCTAGTGACTCTGTACTATGTCAGAAAGATAATAAAAAAGCGCAGAGAGCCTGAATTATGAGCATCTAAGCTTATCTTTTGAAAATAACTCAGTTATTGAAAATAACACTTCTTGTGGTACTAGCAGGGTATGCTGGCTCTGTGGACCAAAGGCAGGATTTCAACTGCAAAACAGATTTTTGCATTACTAGGTGGCTTTTTCCTGACATGAAAACTCTCTGGTGTATATTTGATAATTTGGTTACAAGTAGGAGATATGAAGTTGAGCTTATCCACCTCTTATTTATTTTCCCTATCAAAACAGTCATAACATTTAACTTTGGATTTCAAAATCAAATTTGTCCAATGCTGCTATGCCTTTCCACAAACACTCTTCCTTTTTATGTACGGGCATCTAATTATCACAGATACCTCTGGGACAGTGGCTACAGACATGCTTAAGTTCAAGGTAAAGAAAAGTTGGAGTAACTGAGTAACTTGCTATTGTTTAGTTCTGGTTGTTAATAATATGTTTCCTCGTTGCTCACAGTTGAATATTTGATCCCTGCAGGAAAATATCCTAAATCGTGACATGAGAGAGAGGAAAGGAGTTGTTCTGAAAGTGCCAATAATATGTTTATGTTAGAAATTTCTTATGATTTGATCTCACTACCAGGTGCCATTGTTACTAATCTCATAATCATGAATCCTCATGTAAGTATCTGAATTATAACAAAGCTTTAGCCACTCAAGATGATTTTTTTTTATTATGGGACATATAAAAAGAAAAAAAGCAAAACTTGAGCAAAAATTTTGTTCCTTTCTCACAAGTTTTATAATTGCTATTATTTAGTTCTGGTTTTTAATTATATGATCCCTTCGAATTGTGTTGCTAGCTGCCTTCAATATCATTGAAATCCATTGCTTATGCAAGATGTATAGTTAGAACTCTGCGTCAGTACCTTAACCATGGGTCTAGGAACCCTATAGAGAGCAGATTTGCCCATGGCTCCTTATTTCTTGAATCCAGAATTATTGCAGGCATCGATAAGTGATATTCTTGAGACTTTTTTTTTAACAATACCCCATAAAAATTCTTAAAATACCAGCATTAATATCGATTAGGCCTCATTACCATTGATAGAACATTTGAACCATTGTTTCAGATATCGACTATTGAAGAACAACTGAATAGCTTCTAATAAATGTAAATTAAAAAATAAAATAAAATAAAACCTACATTCAAAAATTTTTCAGCCTGCATAGATTTCCTCTACTATCTCCAGTTATTCAACATTGTGACTTTCAAAGAATGGCATTGGTTGGGCTTTTTAAAAGACATAAAAACACAGTGGAAAACAAAAATGTCTCCAGGAACAAGCCAGGCCAAGGAGAGCAGGATCACAGCCGCTCAACCCAGCCATGTGCCGCCATATTGGAAAACTCTTCCAATGGGACAGATTCTCAGATCATTTTTACACAAAGCCAGAATGTCAATTTTTTTTTATGTGAACTCTCCTGTTGAATACTGGCAAATAATTTAAAACTATTTACTCATGTAGAGTGTGCAACATTACTGCTCTGACAAAAAAAAAATACAAATTGCTACATTGCTGTCCATGGCTAGCCAATTAGAAAACTCCTTTTAAAAAATGACTTTCTACTTTTCATTTCTCTTAGCTAGAACTCTACCTGTTTTAATATTCCTGGCCTAACCTTTCTCTACTTGAAATTCAGTTTTCCTTCTGACTCAAGTCAGGTTTATTGAAGTGTAATATGCATGAAGCAAAACTCGCCCTTTTAAAGTAGATAGTTTTTGAAGAGTTTTAGCAAAAGGGTATAGTTGTGTAACCACCACTATGATTAAAATAATAAGCCTTTTCCTCGCCCCAAAATGTTCTATGGTGCCCCTTTGTAGAGATTTACTCCCAAGAGGCTCAGTCTTTGGCAAACGGGACTATTATTTTAATCACCAGAGTTTTGCCTTTTCCAAAACATTGCTCCATGGTTAATAGCTTCCTTGTTTTCCTTGATGACTAATATTCCATTGCACAGGTAAACCCTAATCTATTAAGCTATTTACTCGTGGATGGACATTTATTATTTTTTCCACAAATGTTGGCTATTATCAATAAAGTTGCTATATACATCCATGTACTTGTTATCTTCTCAATGTATATTTTCATTTCTCCTGGGCAAATACCCAGCAGGGAAATTGTTGGTCACAGTCAAATGTATGTCTCACTTTTTCAGAACCTGTCAACCTGTCTTCCAAAGTGATTGTACCATTCTGCACTCCCACCAGCAATGGATGAAAGTCCTAGCCACTCATCATATACTGGTACCCCACTGAAGTTTTAATCTGAATTTCCCTCAGGATAAATGACATCGAGATCTTTTCCTGGATTCATCTACAGTCCATGTACATATATTTTGGACAGTATCCATTCAAATATTTTGCTACACTGAGTTCTTTGTCTTCTTATGGAGTTTAAGAGTTCTTTCTTTACATATTCTGGATACAAGTCCTCGATCAAGTATGCTGTTTAAATCAGCCTTTTCACTGCTGTGACTAAAATATACAATCACAACAATTGTAGAGGAGAAAAAGGATTATTTGGGGGCTCATGGTTTCAGAGGTCTCCATCCATAGAAGGCTGGCTCCATTTCTTGGGGCTCCAGGTGAGGCAGGACATCATGGCGGAAGAGTGTGGCCGACGGAAGCAGCTCACACAATGATCAGGAAGCAGAAAGGGACTCCACTCTCCAGATGTAAACTATATACCCCCAAACCATGCCCCCAATGTCCACCTCCTCCAGCCACACCCCACCTCCAGTCACCACCCAGTTAATCCCATTAGGGATCAATTCACTGATTGGGTTAAGGCTATAATGCAGTCATTTCTCCCCCAAACCTTCTCACACGTTGTCTCACACGTGAGCTTTTGGGGGACACCACATATGAACCATAACATAATGTGTTTCACAAACATTTCTTCTAGTCTGTGCCACGTCTTTTCATTTGGAAGATTAGGGCAACGTTTTAAGAGGGCATGTTTCATATATTCTTCTTTAGTAAGTCTTTAAGTCTCCTCCAAAATATAGTTTTCCTAGGTAAGGCCACAAAGATTTCTTTCTCCTCCTATTTTGTTCTCTGAAAAGCTTCTCTATTACATTCATAATCCAAATTGAGCTTTTGAAAAATATAGTTTGAGGTCAAGGTCAACGTCTTCTGACTGTGGAGATATTGAAATGCCCACGATGTAGGCACGGCAGGCAGACGTAAGATTAACCTGGGTGAAGACCCTGGCCGGTCAGAGGAAGCTGCTCTTCGGTGCCATAGCAATCTACGGCTGCCCTATTCTTCCCTACTAATTACTTGTGGTCATTTTCTCTGGTGGCATATTGAGCATCATCTTCTCTTGATTCTTCGGTATTATGCTGCTGATTTAGAAAACTGGACAATTATCAATTTTACTTTCAAGCTGCTGGGCAGCACTGCAGACCTGTCCCACATGGTTACTGAACAGCTACAGAATCCTGAGCAAAATTCTCTGTCTTCTCAGCTCTAAGTGGGGATTGCTACAGTTTGAAACTTGAATGTGTCCTAAGTTATATGTATTAAAGGCGTGGTCTGGGGGTCTTAAAGTGGTAGAAATTTGGAGAAGTAGAAGCTAGTAGAAAGCCCTTAGGTCCATTTGGGGTGTACCTTGAAGGGTATGGTGGAGTCAGCACGCTGGTGCACACCTATAATTCTAGTGATTCAGGAGGCTGAGGCAGGAGGATGGCGAACTCAAAGCCAGCCTCAGCAATAGTGAGGCTCTGAGCAACTCAGTGAGACCCTGTCTCTCAATAAAATTAAAAAATTGAGCTGGGGATGTGGCTCAGTGATTAAGTGCCCCAAGTTTAATCCCTAGTACCCCCCTCCACCAAACAAAGAAACAAATAAAAATAAAAGGGCATGCTGGAACCCTGGTGCCTCTGTCCATGAGATGAGTCGATTGGCTCTACCATGAACTCTTGCCATGATGTGCCGTCATAGACCCCAAGGATAGGATCAATTGATCACGGACTAGATGTTCCCAAACTGGGAGCTAAAATAACTACTTTATCATTGTAAGTTGATTAGCCCAGGCATTGGTCATGGTAACAGAAAGATGAGTTACAGAGAGGTTAAAAAAATAAGTGAATTTTCTACTCTTTGGTTTTGCAAATTTTTTTTGGTACAAGGTGAAGCCTTTAATGTAAATATTATTTGAGGAAGCAATGTTACCGAAAGAGCTGTACCATGATTTTTTTTTTCCTTCTGAACATTTTCAATATCACAGAACTCAGCCAAACAGACCACAATACACACTGCAATTCAGACTCCCTGGAGTTTGGTACATGGTTCTTGACATCAAGGACTTCCCCCCACCCCTTGCTTATTTCTCAGTAGTCAATACCCTAAGCTACTCCAGTAAGAATTTCCTCACTCATTCCGACTTAATCTTAGAGAAGTCGTTGCTGTATCTTTCTAACTTCTCTGCCCCCAGAATACCTGCTTTGTTTCTTCTGCACAGCTGGTGACTAGCAAGGGAGAGAGGCGGCAAAGCAAGGAGAGGTCATTCAGAAAAGCAAAAGCCTCCTGATGAAGATGTTTTATTTTCCTTCTGTATCAGGATAACCTTTCTACTTGGCTAGAACATGTCTGCTTTGCTTTCCCACAAGACAAAGCACTTTCTTTTCTCTATAGCTTGGCTTTTCCACTTTGGACACAGCCTTACCTTTATTCGCAATGGTGTGTTTCTTCAACATACCCTCCTGACACTGAGCCATCTTCCACTCTTGATCACTGTTTTTGGCCAGAGATGGACAAAAGGCTTGACTAAGATGGGTGCAAGGGAGATGAAGAAGTCAGGAGGCCAATTCTGGTAACCAAGGTCTCCCTAGAAGAGGAACATAAAAATACAATGGTAGAAATGAGGAATTTTCACACTGGGCATAAGGGGTGGATGACTTATTGCATTCAGGTGCGTAGGAAACTAAACACATGAGTGATGTACATGAGACAGATCTGCACAAAATTCTCCATCCAAACAGCCTTTGCCGAGGTCACCTTTGACTTGCATACTGCTTGTATTAATCAGGGTCCTCTAGAGGGACAGAATAAATGGGAAGTATGATTATTAAAAGGGAGTTTATTAGGCTGACTTAGGTGACCAGAAGCTGGAGGGTCCCCAGTGGCCGTGTGCAGGCTGCAGAGCTGGAGGAACCAGCAGCTGCGCAGTTCAAGAGGCTGAAGCCCCAGAACAAGAGAGATCCACAGGGCTACCCTAATCCAAGACCAAAGGCTTTTGGAGGATCACTGGCAGAGTCCACTTTGGAGAAGTGAAGGAGCAGGAGTCTGATATTCTCAGGTGATCTCAGCAGCCATTAAGGACCCATTCAAGAAGAATCAAGCTTGCATCTGTGGCTGCTGCCTTGTTCCTCCAACTTTGATTCCATGGAAGCCTCCAATCTATTGGATGGTGCTGCTCATGCTGAGGGAGGGTCTCCATTTCAGTTGGCTATCCCACCTGCCAATCATTCCTAGACACACCCTCACAGACCCACCTAGAAGCCCCTTACCCTTCCACATCTCTTAACCCCGTCAAGTTGACAATTCAGATTAACCATTACACGGCTAAACCTGATGGTTCAATCTCAGCCCACATTTACCCTACCTATGAGCAGAAGTGCTATGGTGGGTCATCCTTCTTCCTCAAGAGACCTTCATCTGTCTCCTGGGACACCACTTTCCTCTGTTCCTTACTTCTCCTCCATCTTCTGGTTCTCAGTCTGCTCTGCTCCTGGCCCCCTAACTCCCCAACCTCAGGAACTGGACAGCTCTCCTTCCTTATCAATGTCCATGTCCTAGGGGGCTGTATTCCGTCTCCTATATATTAATATGGGAGGCAGGATAAGAATGAGTCCCTGAGATGTCTACATCCTGTTCCCAGGAACCTGCAAATAGGTTCCCTTGTATGGCAAGAGGAAATTAAGTTTGTGGATGAAATTAAGGTTGCTAATTATCCAAACTTAAACTGGAGAGATTAGCTGGGACCCCCTCCAGGCAGGTCCAGTGTTAGTATTGAGCAGTGAGACACCATGACCTGGGAGACAGAACCTTCCCCAGGTATCAAGTCTGCTGGTGCCTCTACTTTGGACTGACCAGCCATGGGGACTGTGAGGGATCAATTTCCATCCTAAAGCTGCCCAGCCTAGGGTATTTTATTACAGCACTAGCATATAGGCAATCACACAACAAAATCTGGCACATCTGTTAAGGGCATGATGCTTTGCAATTATTGAGAATCCTTGAATCATATTCTTTTGTTTAGATGAAGTACCTCCAAATGGATGTAAAAAAAAATCAATAACTTTGGTGCTTCACATTGAATTGAGATGATCTGGATCGATAGCCTCTCCAAATCTCCTTTGCTTATAGGCTTGCTATCTCTTAGGCCACCGCTAAAACTTGATCCTTTTAAAATGAATGATTTTTTTTTCTCCCCCTGACTGGTCATCAGAATCACTTCTGGGTCTAAAAAATCCTCTCTAGCTTCCTGAGTCAGCAAACTCCCAAGAGTTGAGGCTGGGGCATTTCTACCACAAACAAACTTAGCCATCTCTCTCCAGTTCATTTAGATGCAAAGCTGTTTGGAAAATCAATGGCTTAGATGTCCAAGCCGTGTTAAAATACGAATATCCCTGGAATAAACAAGTCCCACTCAGGATGGAGATAAAAATTGTGCTTACTTCCTCAGGCTTCTGTGGAGATCCAACTAAATGGGGTCACACATTGCTAGTGTACCATTCTCTCTTAACAATGTTTCCGAAAACATGGGAGGGAAAAGTAACAGTGTCTTTTTATGACAAAGCTTAAAGTAGAACCCGAGCATATGCACAGTAACTAGTTCTCTCACCCAGAGGTGTCAGCTGGACTTCCCAGTGTCACAATGACATGGCCATGAAATACTAAGACTTGCCCAGGACTGGAAATTGCTCACAGGGACAGAGGGAAAGCCTTGTTTTCTCAAGCTAAGCATGAAGAAAACGGTTAACGGGAGGCAGCTCTGTTATTTCTAATAGCACCAAGTAGCAAGCAATTCCTTTGTTTAAAACAGAAAAATCACGTTGTGGCCATGGCATCCCTGCAGGGGATAGAGACATAGGGACAAAGCCGAGCTTTCAACTCAACCCTCACCGTGATGTGGGGACGTTCTAAAGGAAGATGCCTCTTCTCTGAGGCATGTGGGGTGCCAGAGTCAGTCCTCTCTTCCTTCCTTTCTGACTAGAGACGGAAGCAGCAGAGCTTCTTGCAAAGTCAGAAGCATGGACCTCCAGAGATGGCCTTCTGGACGCTGTTAAAAGGAGGGAGCTGATTTCCCGGGTTCTGATGTGGTCACATCATCTGTAGATTACAGTGCTCAGCTGTTTTTTCCATGGAGCCATTATTCTGTCATTGGCTTAGCTGCCAGTGACTCTTCACCAGGCGTAAAGACTCCGGAGCAGCTGTCTCAGGAGCGAGCCAGATCAGGGAGAGAAGATGCATGGAGAAATAAAGGGTGCCGACTGGATTATTTTGTGCTTGACATTTTTATATTAGCTTCTAATCACCAGCACGATGAATATGACCCTCAAAACAAATCCTGCTCTTGCCACTGGTTGGGATTTGAACATGTCTTGAATCTTGACCATTCAACACTCCAGGACCTGACAAAAGACCCGTGGTGATGAGAACCTTCAGTGTCTTCCTTGGTGTTAATTACTTCGATTTCAGTCATCTTTCCTAATCATGGTTCTGGAGGCTTTAAAGAGTTGTGGGAAGGAGTCCCTTTATATGTTTTAAAAATGCTTTCCAGGTGTGCATTTTGGAAGCTTTTAAATAAATTTTGAAAAGAAAAAGTGAAGTAACCCACTGTAGGAACCACATGAACCTCTGACAAAGCATTAGAAAACAGGGAATGGAACCCCCATTTGTCCCAGCTATCCCACTCCTTGGCTTATACCCAAAGGATTTAAAATCAGCCTTCTATAGTGATGCAGCCACATCAATGTTTATAGCAGCTCAAATCACAATAGCTAGACCATGGAACCAACCTAGGTGTCCCTCAATAGATGAATGCATAAAGAAAATGGAATATTACTCAGCTTTAAAGAAGAGTGAAATCATGGCATTCGCCACTAAATGGATGGAGTTGGAGAATATCATGCTAAGTGAAATAAGCTGATCCCCCCCCAAAACCAAAGGCTGAATGTTTTCCTCCAATATGTGGATGCTAATTCACAATAAAGCAAGGGGCTAGGGAAGAATAGTGTTACCTTAGATTAAGGAGATGGAAGTGATGGGAGGGGAGGGGAGGGGAGGGAATGTGAGGATAGCAAAGATAGAGGAATGAAACAGACATTATTACTGTATGTATAAATGTGTCTACATGACCAATCTGATTCTGCAACATGTACACTCAGAAAAATGAGAAATTATAGCCCATCTATGTATGATATATCAAAGTGCATAAATGCATTCTACTGTCCTGGATAACTAATTAAAACAAATTAAAAAGATTTTAAAAAAAGAGCATGCTGTTAGTGTACATTGGGTTTCCAATCAATGAACATCTACTTTTGCAGTTTTTATATTTAAATTAATACCAGTACTCATGATAATGATAGGCATTGTCCCCATACTACCAGAATCCTTGACGGGAGCTTCTTGACTTTTGACAAAATGATTTTGAAACATCAGCTTCCTACAAAAGAGCTGAAGAAAATGATCATTTTTACCCACTTGTATTAAGAACCAGACAGCCTAGTTTTCCACAAACCACACACAGCAGCACACTTAGTGTGAATAGGCTTCCTCCTCCTTAAATGCAACAGGAGTCCTCACCGAGGCTAGAATCCAGCTTTTTTTATTTCCAAAAGCATCATGAAAACATGAGTCATGATACCTTTGAAAGTGTCACTTCAAAAACACCTTTTAGGAATGACAGTAACATTTGTGAAAATTGCAGTAATGTTATGACACAAAAATGCCTTATTTCACAGCCTGAGTGGAAAGATGACCTGGAATGTCTCTCTTAAATATAGCCTTCCTCCTGGGCTCCACCCTAGGGCTCTGGCTCACAATAAAGACACCCATTGAATCAAAAAATCTGGACTGCTAAGGGGGGTGTTTGAGACATGGAAGGTGCTGAAGACATCGTCGATCTTCTATCTGTCTGTCATACTTTCAGGGCTAAAATGTGACAATAGACATGAAACTCACTCCAAAAGTTCTTTTCAGCAACTTCCCACAGTAAGTTGGCTAGGTATTTCCACTTCCATAGTTGTCAAGAGGAGAAACGGGCTTACGTTGGACTCAATAGCACATTATCTTAATGCAGCACGAATCATGAAATCTTGAGTATATCACAGCGAATGCTAAGTCCTACTGTCATGTGACCGCTGTGACAAGATTTGGTAGATGAGAGAACAGCCAGTTACTGAGGCATAAGACAGACTTAAGAGGCCATTCTTACCTAACTTTGATAGGGCAATTGAATAAAAATTCAAATTTAAAAGAGAATAAAATCATGGCATTTGCAGGTAAATGGATGGCGTTGGAGAAGATAATGCTAAGTGAAGTTAGCCAATCCCAAAAAAAACAAATGCTGAATGTTTTCTCTGATATAAGGAGGCTGACTCATATTGGGGTAGGGAGGGGGAGCAGGGGAGGAATAGAGGAACTCTAGATAGGGCAGAGGGGTTAGAGGGGAAGGGAGGGGGCATAGGGTTATTAATGATGGTGGAATGTGATGGTCATTATTATCCAAAGTACAGGTATGAAGACACGAATTGGTGTCAATATACTATGAATACAACCAGAGATATGAAAAATTGTGCTCTACATGTGTAATAAGAACTGTAATGCATTACTCTGTCATATATAAATTTAAAAAAATTCAAATTTGCTTCTCCTACCCTCTTTTGGTTTAGACATGAGGTGTCCCCCAAAGGCGCGTATGTGTGAGACAATGCAAGAATGTTCAGAGGGAAAATTATTGGGTTATGAGAGCCTTAACCTCGTCAGAGGATTAATTCACTGATGGGTCAACCAGGCAGTAACTACAGTCTGGTAGGATGTGACTGAAGGAGGTGGGTCTTTGGAAATGTGCCTTTGGGGTTTCACTTTTGTCCCTGGTGGGTGGCACTATATCTCCTTCCTGGTGGCCTGTGCTGTCTGTCACCGGCCTGCCCTTCCACCATGATGAACCCAGGCCAAAGACTATCTGTAGACTGAGCCCTTAGAAACTGTGAGCTGCAAAGACACTTTTCCTCCTCTGTATTGTTCTTGTCAGGTCTTTTGGTCACAGCCACCAACAAAGCGAACGAAAACACATCTTGTAGGTACAATGGTGACCTTTTCTATTTGGACCGCTTTCAGAATTGCAGAATCGGCTTGTGTATGATTTTGCAAGTGGGAGCCAAAGAACTGTGAATAACAGCCAAAGAATTGTGAATAAGACCTGTTTCTACTAAAGGAAAAAAAAAAAGACATTGTCTCTCCTCTGTTGGAAACAGAATTGAAGGCGCTCTTGATGTACAAAAGTAGCTTCAAATGTGTCTGACAAAATACTTGAAAGAATAAGAAATGGTACCTCTGTGGCAACTCTGCTGTTTTGCCACAAAGTTTTGTCACTTATCTTTCAAAAACTTCCTGAGAGAATGCTCACAGGGTAAAAGGAAAAACTTTCACTTTGACCAGAGAGGAAAACTATTTCTACCCTGAGACGTCAGTGGAGGAACTGAGAAGTTGGTGAGGTTTCAGGCTTTTCTCTCACCCCAAGGGAGTGGCGGAGGGAATGCACATTCTAGAATCAGTGAAATTTGGGTTCAAAGCCTGGTTTTGTCCTTAAATGTCCATAAACTTGGGTGAGGCACTAGGTTCTGAATCACAGGGGGGGTTAATTTAAAAAAAGGGAGTTTGGCTCACTCTTCCCCTCTACCTCCCCCCTTCCTCCTCCCCTTTCCTTGCTGTCTTGCCATATGGTGCCTTCTGTCCATTATGTCACAGCAATAAGGTCCTCATCAACTACAGCCCCTTGATCTTAGATGCCCCAGCCTCCAGAACTATGTGCTAAATAAACTTCAGTTGTTTGTAATTGGCCCAGTCTGTGGTATTCTGTTATAGCAACACCCAACAGACTTCGGTAGGTGAATGGTTGATGTGCTAGAAAGAACCAAGTTCCTAAAATCAAACCAACAAAGATCCTTCTCGGTCAATTATTTTCTATCATAGTTACTTTGGACACATGTCTTTCTGAGCCTCACTTTTCTCAAATTAAAAAATGTGGGTTTTCCCACTCTCATTCTAGAATGGTTATGCAGATAAAATGTAATTATGTATGTAAAAATAACTATTATGGTGCCTGGTACAAAGACATTCAATAAAAATTGTGGTTGTAGGTTCAATACCCCTTATCTGCAGCACATGGATCTAGGAATGTTCAAATTTGGATGGTTTTTTTTTGTTTTGTTTTGTTTTTTGGTAATATTTTCATAGATGTTTACCAGTGGAGCATACCTAATTCAAAAATCTAAAACCCTTAAAGCTTTTCAGATATAAAAGACATATTGAGCTTTTCCAGATAAAAGACATATTAACCTTTTGGATCATGCTCACCCTGTAGGATGCTATGAACTAAAGGAAACAGGTAGGTTTGAACAGTCGGATCTAAGAGTCCTTCAGGTAGTGGCTTGTCTCATCCACGTGAAATCTGAACTTCTGCATCAAGCTTGTGAGTTTCCCACCAAAGTCAATATGCTATTGATTCTCTCTGAATTAATATTGCTATGAGCTGGTAGCAGATGGTATGGGCCTTCATGCCCTCAGCTGAAAACTGAGATGCCACAAAGATTCCTCCTAACTCCTGAGTTAGGGAAAAGACTATGTTCAATTGCAACTAGTAAAATCCAACATACAACGAATGAGATCAGCCACCGACAGAAGCAGGCAGGCACTTGCAAATACAGGACATGGTACCTCGCCTCCCCCCCCCCCCCCCCCCCCCCCCCCCCCGTCAAATCACTGGGCGGTACCAGCTGGTTTCTGAATGGTGCACAGAATGCCCTGTCAGGCACAGTTGTTCTGCAACTTAAAAGACAGAGTTCAAATGTGTAAGATTTTAACAAGCTCTGCCCAAGGGTAAGAGATGAGAGGATTAACATAACTGGAAATGTTTTATATGGTCCAGAGAAACATTACTTTAGATCCTTAGAACAAAACAAACCAAAACAACAACAACAAAAAAACTCTTTTGCTTTGTTCCATGAATCTTTCTGAAAATGAACTTTGTTTACTAGCTAAGTCCGTAAAAGGAAAGGTGGGTGATACAGCGTAGCATATTCTGTTTCTTGGATCTTCCCTGTAAATCAAAACACTAGTCCTTTGGTTCACAGATTAATTTGATTCCTCTGGTTAGCATACATCCGTTCTCTAGAGCCCAGACATTTCTATGTAAATTATTCATATAAAAGGATAAGAAATGACCCTAAACAGGAGAAGGGAGAAGCAGCCTAGAGAAAACAAAAAAATGGAGAGAATCCATTATTTCTGAATTTCTACCAGACCCAGAGGTCTGTATCAGATAGTAAGACCAGAGTGATCCCTTAGGGGAAAGTATTGTAGAGGAGCCTGGAAGAGCAGCTGTCAATGTGTTTGGACAGATGGTACATCCTTAAGATGAGAAATACGTGAGAGAGGAACTCTTTGGATGGTCCCTTTACATTTCAAAAACAGTTACAGTTTAGAACACCACAATAAATGAAATATATATATATATATATATATATATATATATCGACAATATGAACAGTTTGAGTAATTGCTAAAAGTCAGCAACAGCTGGGCGTGGTGGTGCACACCTATAATCTGACAGGCTCAGGGGCTGCGGATGGGGAGTTCAAAGCCAGCCTCAGCAACTTGGTGAGGACCTAAGCAACTCAGTAAGACTCTGTCTCTAAATAAAACATTAAAAAAAAAAAAACATGCTGGGGATGTGACCCAGTGGTTGAGTGAACCTAGGTTCAATACCTGGTACCAAAACCAATAAAAAAAGTCAGCAACAATTTATCAATATTGTTTGTGATATTTTTTTAAGCTCCTGATGTGTATTTTGAGTATGACCAAGAGGCAGACAGGCCAGAGACTGTGTTTTGAGTTGTTGTTTCCTACAATTGTGGTTTTAAACAACTTTTTTTTTAACTAGAGTTTCTATTTCCATTTGCATGAAATGTTGTACAGTAGTTATTTAATGCTGAATAATAAATCATCCCAAACGTGGCTTCAGTCAACCACCATCTCTTATTTCATGCTTTCCGGGAGTCAGGAATTCTGGAACAGCTTAGCTGGGTGGTTCTAGCTCAACACTTCTAATGAGACCACAAGGGAAATGCTGACTGAAGCGGCAATCCTGCTCTGATTGACTGGAAAATCCACTTCCCAATGCATGGATCACATGGCTGTTGGCTGGAGGCCTCAGCTCATCACCATGTGGACCTCTCCAGAGTGCTGCTTGAGAAGTCTCACGACAGGGTAGCTGGTTTCTGCCAGAGCAAGGCAGAAATTCCCTTTGTAACCCAGCCTGTAGAGCCACATACCGTCATTTTCTCATGGTCTATTGTTTACAGAGGCCAATCCAGATATATAACAGGGGGGAGGGCTATTCACGGGCATAAAAACTACGAGGTGGAAATTACTAGGTGATATCTTGGAGGCTGGCTATACTATATCTTGGAGGTTGGCTATGATAACAACTTTCTAAGTGAATAAAATAGTGCACACGAATATATTATCCTATTCCCTGAGATATAAGCATTCAGTGATAAAGTCGCTAAGTCTAAGAACAATCTTCAAGCTTCTTCCATTGTGAGAGCTTAAGTGTCTAGTTATTTCTATGATTATATTGCCAATATTATTATTACTCCTATCAATTTACCAAAGGCTCTACCACTGTAGTATGGTTATTATTATCAGATGATGCTTCCTTTTGAGAGACTAACTTGGAGATGGTTATTTGGGGATTCACTAATGGTCACCCATGCGAGGAGACTCTCCCCCCTAAATTCTGCCCAGACACCCAAGACTTTCTTTAATTGAATCCAATTTATTTGCCTCTTTCCCCTGGAAACTATATTCTGGATCTTGAGAACGTGGGGAGAAGAGGAACCCATATGACAATTAATTACATTCTAGTTTTCTATTATTGCTTTTTTTTTAAAGAGAGAGTGAGAAAGGAGAGAGAGAGAGAGAGAGAGAGAGAGAGAGAGAGAGAGAATTTTTAATATTTATTTTTTAGTTCTTGGCGGACACAACATCTTTGTTGGTACGTGGTGCTGAGGATCGAACCCGGGCCGCATGCATGCCAGGCGAGCGCGCTACCGCTTGAGCCACATCCCCAGCCCCCTATTATTGCTTTAAGCAGATGGGGAGTATTATATTTATCTTGTTTCGTAGATGAGGAAACCTGGACCCGGGGAAATGAGGTGGCTTGTCCAAGCCTCCCCTGAACATTAGATGGAGAGCCGTAACTGAGCTCAGATCTTGCACATTCAGGGCTCATTACGTGTCCCTTTGCCATGTGTTACCTGGAGTCTGAACAGAGCCTGGGTTCATGGAGGGGTTCTGCTCCTGGTTGTATTTGGTTTTTCCTCCCTGCCCCCTTTCTATGTCAGTAAAGGAGGAAGCGGAAGTAGTTGTGGAAGACACTGGTATCAACTTCATCTCAGAGTGACCGGCAACAGTATCCTTTGGAAAGGTAAAGAGCAACTTAGACAAGGACCCTCTCCCTCTGGTTGGCAAGTAGACTCAGAAAAGTGGGTGATGCCCTTATCCAAAGGGAGGATGTGGCTGGGGAGACATTGTGTTGAGAAGGATTGAAAGAAGAGCTACCCCAGGCTCCGGGGAAAGGAAATGAAATCACAGAGGAAATAAGGACAGTAACCAGAGTCCTGAGAGGAGACTCGATTCCCTGCTTTGCCAATTTCCTTCTGGATCCTTGTCTTGCAAATCTGAAGAGTAAAACCTGACGGACAATCATGTAATGATGGTAAAGGAAGGGAGAGCAAATGGGAGTCTTGGGAAAGCTGTGTGTGTGAGCTGATAGAGCCTTTGCAACGTGGTCTCACTCCCCAAGGCCACCCCAAGGCTTGTGGGTGCTCAGAAGCTGATATGGCAACACAAACATGGAAAAGAATAGTGGATGCCTCAGAGATTCCCCTGCATGAAATAGGATTCTGATTCAGAAGATCAGGTCCTCTGAGATATTTTCACGGTGTGCTTCACACTCTAGAGCCAGCGTTTCAGTTAGCTTTTCCATCACTGGTGACCACAGCACTCCACAAGAGCAACTTAAGGAGAGAAAGTTGGTCTGAGGCTCACGGTTTCGGGGTTCTCTGTCTACATGTGGCTGACTCCATTGCTCCAAGCCCAAGGTGAGGCAGGTGATCACGCAGGGGATGAATGCTGTTCATTCCTGGTGGGGCCAGGAAGCAGAGAGAGAGAGATGGAGGAAGGGGAGATGTGGCCACAGAGAAGAGGCACCCTTCCCCGGTTACCCACTGCCTTAAAGCATCCCCCAGTTGCCTACAGTTACCACCCTTTGGGTCCTTTCAAACCAGGATGGGCTGACTAGGTTACTGCTTCCACCAATCATTTCACCTTGGAATATTCCTGCATTCACAGGCGCTTCGTGAGGACACTTCACATCCAAACCGTAACAGTCTCCCTGGAAGTTTCTATGGGGATGGTTTTGCTCCGGTCCTCTCTTTCTTTTTTAGATCTAAGCACGGTCATGGTGTCCTCTGCTTGCCTAGGAATTAGCATTCGTGGCAGCAAGACACAGCCGGAGTTTAGATTTCCCTTGATTTCCCGTGATGAGCAGGAGGGCAGCAAGCACGCAGGGGGTCTTGTTGCAAGAGACAACTCCGGGTTAATCTTATACTGTTCCAAACCAGGACTTTTCGCACAGTAGCATCTGGCTGCTGATGAATTTAGTTATATCCTAAGTGGAAAATCAAGAGTCAAACTGCAGTAGTTCCCAGTGGACTGCCCTCACCTCACACCCCGAAATCCCCAGGAGCACCGCTGTGGTACTGACAGAGCTGTGGTGCAATACCTGGTCTTGTTTTTATCTCTGCAAACACAGTCCCCGAAGCCCCAATCTAAACCGTGTGGAATTTCTCACCCTTGTCCGCAAATGAGGCTGAACTATTTCCCGAGCCTGCCACCATTTCCTGCAAACTGAAGCACATCTCTGTCCTCACCAAGTCAGTTCTGAAGTGGGAAGAGGGACACCTCGTTTCACTGCAAAGTGAACAGCAAGTAAACAGAGGAATGTGATTAACATGCAGTAGTGTGACTCCCTGTGTGAAGGCAGAGGGCCTCCTCTGCATTCCTGAGCTCAAAAGCCTGGAATGACTATTTTCTTTTTATCTTGAGAGCCTTTTGGAGCCAAATAGAAGAATATATTTTTTAAGTAGAAATTCTCCTAAATGATCCGCTGCAGGACCTCAGATGATAGATGATCCAATTCGCTTTCAAGAATACAGAATATACCCACAGTCTTCCACCTGTGGACCGTTTCTAAAAGGAAGTGACCCATTGCAGTGGGACCCCCTCCTGGCTCAAGGTGCATTATGAATAGTTGTTTCTCCTAAAATGTTCAGTAAATATATTTCATAGACTCCTAGGGAGCAGTTGGTCACTCATGCAGATCAATGGCTAAAATTTCAGCAGACCTAGGTTTGAATTGAAACTGGATGATTTATCATCTGTGGAGCTTAGCTTAGGGAAATTTATTTAAATCCTCTGAGCTTCAGTTTCCTCATCCGTAACATAGAATTAAAAGGGGGAGTGTTGGCAGTGCTTCTGCGATGACTATAGGGGACAATGTCTTAGTGTCATACTCAGCACACAGCAGATATATTCATATATGCAATTAAAACTTCATGCAGCAAGATACACCTATCAATGTGAAGTGACCCATCTGAAGTCACACAGCTGATCATTTAAGAGAATTTCTACTAAAAATCACCTCTCTGAATTCCTAGACAAGGGCTCTTTTCTTTGGGTACCAGGGATTGAACCCAGGGGTGCTTAACAATTGAGCCACATCCCTAGTCCTTTTTTTACTTATTATTTTGAGACAGGAGTTTGCTGAGTTGCGTAGGGCCTCACTAAGTTGTTAAGGCTGGCTCTGAACTTGCCATTCTCCTGCCTCAGCCTCCCAGGATGCTGTAATTTCATGTGGGCACCACTGCAACAAGCTAGTGCCACTTTCTATTACTCATGAAAATCGGGTATGCATTCAGCCCTTTTAGACCTTTATTCAGCAAAGCACAATGAAGGATCTCTAAAATTTTTACCAAATTTGTGTGTTATTCTGGACATGCTAGATCAGTATTTTTAAATATCTATATTTTCCCAAGTGATTCTCATGAAATCTCTCTGTTAACTATGGATCAGAGAGTGGCAGGGGTTTCCAAGGTAAGTAGGAATGGAATGAGGAGCGTATAGATTTAAGAATGTATATAGGACAAGTGCCAGAATACGTGGCCCTGGGCAGAGAGTCCCAGCCTTGATCTCTTTGTCATCAGAACCAAATGGTACAGGGAAGCCCTGCATGAAGGCCAAAATAATCTAGGCAGCATTATAATCTCCAAAATAGTTGAATTGACTTAAAAATAGAACATGCACTATTCTCTCTGCTACAGTCTACTGAGTTACATTGGAAATACCAACCAAGGAATGTAAGGGAAATCCATATTAGAGGCCAGCATCATGGGTGGGCTCCAGGTTTACAGAGTCATCGACAGGGAAATTATTGATAATGTTAGGTGCATCCATGGTGAGAAATAGAACATCTGGTGGCCCATTTTCAAAATATGGTATTTAGCCTTCATTGGATCCAGCTTCAGTCATTTTAATTGTAGCCCTTCCCCTTTGCCCGCCCTGATTTTAAAATTAGCCAATCACATAGTAGCCCAGAGTCCTCCAATCAGGGAAGAGGGCAGCACTGTATTAGGGATATAAACAGGGCACTCGCCTTCCAGGTTGTGGTAGCACCCTTTTCTGGTAGAAGTGAAGGTTTGCCTTGCTCGTCCACTTTTGAGCTCATGTTTGACCCAGCTATTCCTCTCCTTGGTCTATACCCAAAGGACTTAAAAACAGCATCCTACAGGGACACAGCCACATCCATGTTTATAGCAGCACAATTCACAATAGCCAAATTGTGGAACCAACCTAGATTCCCTTCAGTAGATGAATGGATAAAAAAAAAATGTGGCATATATACACAATGGAATATTACTCAGCAATAAAAGAGAATCAAATCATGGCATTTGCAGGTGAGTAGATGGCGTTGGAGAAGATGATGCTAAGTGAAGTTAGACAATCCCCAAAAAACAAATGCCAAATATTTTCCCTGATATAAGGAGGCTGACTCATAGTGGGGTAGTGAGGGGGAACATGGGATGAATAGATGAACTCTAGATAGGACAGAGGGGTGGGAGGGGAAGGGAGGGAGGAGGGGACTAGCAAAGATGGTGGAATGTCATGGACATCATTATCCAAAGTACATGTATGAAGACATGAATTGGTGTATACAATAGTATACACGAATTGATGTATAGAATACTATACAATTAGTATTCAATTGTATACTTTATATACAAACAGAGATATGAAAAATTGTGCTCTATATGTATAATAAGAATTGTAATGCATTCCGCTGTCATTTATTTTTTAGAAAAGATCACTTAAAAAAAGAACCAAGTAATAAACATTTTGAGTTAAGGGGCCCGTGCAATTGATCTCTTATAGAATTTAGTGTTTCTATGCACATGTGATGTTTAAGAGAATTTGCCTTATTAAGTTCGTTTCGTATTTCCCCTATAAAATGTGTAATGAATTGGGATTTCACTGGGTGCCAGGCCCATGCCTGTAATCCCAGCACTTAGGGGAGACTTGAGTGAGGCAGGAGGATCACAAGTTTGAGACCAGCCTGGATAAGTGAGTGAGACCATGTCTCAAAATTTAAAATGAAGTAAAAAGGACTGTGGAGGTAGCTCAGCATTCACCCTGGGTTTAATCCCTGGTGCCACACACACAGAAATGTTGGGATTTCAAGATGAGTCTTCATACATTTGCTCCATAGCACTGGAAGACTTAAGATAACTGAAAATTCACAATTATATGATGCATTTGTTAGGTACATAAGAATAGTTTAAGTGCATAGGAAACAAACTAGCTTTAAAGGGCACATTGACCTGAGAGAGACCACGTGGGTGTGAAGCCTGCTAGGCAGTGTGTTTGGGAGTAGGGGACAGGCTGTTGGGCTTTCCCTGGCCACACCCTGTCCATGTCAAGGGGACCCTGAAGTAGACAGTGGTCTTGTGGTGGTGCCCTCCCTCCGTCAATGCATCTCAATAAGCTTCTCCAGAGACCCTCACCATAATTGTTCTTGTCAGCAGAGTACCAGCACAGATTTCTGCAAAAGAGCTCCGTGAGGTTAGAACTTCCTATTTCCTGTTGCTCTGCCTTGCAAAAGCTAAGTTTAACCGAGGACTTGATGATGCTACTCCTGCTTTTGTGGTAAAACAGGTAAAACCTCTGATTGCTGTAAAAAATGACACACAAAGTCGTTTCAGAGAACTCAAAGAAAAAAATTTACCTGCAAAATGAAAACCTCATATTGGATTCCTGCACAGATCCTGGAAGTGGGGAGGGGGCTCTCAGACAGGAAGGGCCACTAGGCACTGTGCAGTGTGAAGGTCTGCAGTGCTTTACCATTGGCCGGCTTTAGCCATCAGTAAGCACTGCCCAGGTGGCCAGGAGTCATGGCCACAGAGACCAGCCAGGGCACAGAACCTCTCACCCACAAACCCTCCATGCCAAGTAAGTCCCATCCGCGACTCTCCCAGGGGCTACTTATGGGCAAAGCGAAGAAAGAATGCGTGGACCCAGAACCCTGCTTTATCTCAAGGACCCTTTCAGTCCTTGTGGTAGATTAGGTCATGGTGACACCAAACACTGAAGAGGAAGTTCACAAGGAAGACTGATGAGTTATGGACAAGAAGAAAGCGAACACACTTCCTCTGCACACACAACCTCGGCTGTGTCTGTCAATTCATCATCCTGTCTGACGCCTGGATGACTCTCCTCTCACAGACTCCCAGAAAGGAGAGTTGGGAGCAGACCTGATACCAACATCCTCATGGTGCAAATGGAGAGTAACCAACAGGAAAAAGTTAAGGGATTTGGAGGTAGAACAGCACCATGCCTTATAGCCAGTGCTTTATGCCCGGGGAGACCCGCACCCAAACACGGTGCTGCTGTTTACTGCCTATGCAACCCTCTCTGAGCTTGGGTGTCCTTATCTCTAAACTGGGGACCCCACAGAGCTCTCTCAGAGGGTTCTTGTGAGGATCCAGGGGAGGTTATATTTCCAACACTTCACAGCACATGAACAGAATAACTGCTCAATAAACAGTAGGGGTTTTCATGGTCTAGTCTCACACCCATGGGAAGACACAAAAGTCACCAAGAGGCAAGAGCAGGACCCTAGTCCTGTGATTGCACTTGACCCGCCTGCAATTCAGACGCTGGTTGTGGGTAACGCTGCCTAACTGCTAGGCCACTGTAAGCTCCTGAGTTAGTTCCCTGGGAACAGTCATCTGAGCTCATTAAAACTTTCCTAAAATGTCACCTGCGTCTGTCAAATTCTTCTGAGCTATTTATACCGCTTTGCTATTGTGCTGTTTACCTTAAACAGCTTTGTTCTTTTCAAAGAAAATGCATGTAGCTCTTCCACATGGGTCTAAGTCTCATTTTCAATGAGTGCTTCCCAGTGGCTGGGTGACCAGTCCTAGGGGTCTGGGGAGAGTGGTTCCTGTGTATGTGATTTTCTTATATGCTGAGACTCTCTGGGATGTGGGCTTCCTATTCATTTTTTTAAAAAATTTTTTTGGTAGTAGGGATTGAGTCCAGAGGTAATTTACCACTAAACTAAATCCACTGCCATTTTTATTTTGTGTTTTGAGACAGGGTCTCACTAAGTTGCTGAGGGTCTTGCTAAGTTACCCAGGCTGGCCTCTGTCTTGTGATCCTTCTGCCTCAGCCTCCAGAGTTACTGGGATTAGAACCATATGCAACCAAGCCCAGCTTTCCTCATTCATTTTTAAGAGCAGAGTTTGAATGTGATAATTGGTATGTGCCCTTCCTCTCTGAAATTCTGTGATGGCCGGTGATGGAAAGTGTATGAATATACGAACACAGCCCACGCATGCCAACGAGGACCTCCATTTCCAGGCTGGAGTGACATCTGTTACGGCTGAGGGCAGGCAGCTTCACCTCACACAGGACAGAAATCAATACGGGGATAACGAATATTGACGCCAAACAGGCTGAACTAAATGATCAAGAAAATGAAATAAGCAGCTAACCTTTACGAGAACTTCCTGCAAGCCAGGAAGAAGCCTGTCATTACCTGCCGTTAGCTTATAAACTCTTCGGCATGATTCTGTGGTGCAGGTAAAAAAGTGCTGTCTCCATTTCACACAGAAAGAGTATGAAACCAGCTGAGTGCGGTGGCACGCACCTGTCATCCCAGAGGCCTTGGAGGCTGAGGCAGGAGGATCACGAGTTCAAAGCCAGCCTCAGCAAAAGCAAGGTGCTAAGCAACTCAGTGAGACCCTGTCTCTAAATAAAATACAAAATAGGGCTGGGGCTGGGGCTGAGTGGTCGAGTGCCCCTGAGTCAAGCCCCAGTATCAAATAATAACAATAATGTGAAATCAAGATCATTTATCCAGGGATTCACCATTTTTATTTGAGAGTGGCACAAATCCTCGACGTGAGGTAGGTCTTCTCACTTTATCATGTGAAGAAAGTCAAAGCAGGTTAAAAGACCTACCTCACACCACCGTGGCCAATTGGGGGAAGATTTTTCCATGGATTTTGACTTTTTTTCCCATGACGTTGGGCCCCTGTTCACGAGAACACTCCTGCTCTGCTTTCCCAGTTCCTACCGCTATGTAAACAGGTTCCAGTGTCTTCCATCTTCCAAGCCTTCCCCAGATCCCTGGCTTCTGCCAGCTCCTACCGCCCTAGGCCTGTTGGTGCCCAGACTTAGTAAGAGTTCTCTATTCCCAGTGGCTCTTCTTCCTTGCCGCAGTCTGGCTGGGCACAATTCACGAGCCACTTATCAAGCAGAAACGAACTTTATTTTTAGAACACACCCGGTACCACAGGAGCTCTTCAGGAATTCCCTCAGAGCCCAACTGCCCCCACCGGCTTCCCACAAGCCTCTCAACCCCCCACCCCTCCTGCTCTTGAGGCCGATTGGCTGGGCCGCATGGGCGGAGCCAAAAGAGTCCCCCAATGATCAGCTCCGTGGTCTGAAAGGGCGGGGAAACAGCCCAATGAGCATCACCGCAGAGGAGCCAATCAGCTGGAAGTTTGCTGGGGCCTCTGTGAGCCAATCAGCTGGAAGTTTGCTGGGGCCCCTTTGGCTGTAGCTCTCAACACTTCCTCCTCCCATTCTTCCCCCAGCCAACTCTGACCTGGTCTCTCCACTAACCTCTTCCACAGAAATGACCCTTGCCAAGAGCATCAGCACCTCCGTGTTGCCGAGCCTAAGGGACCCACCCTATCTTTCCATTTGTCCCTCAAGAGCAACTGGATCCCGTCAATGCTATTTCACTTCTTGGCTGCTGCAATCCTGTGTTCTTTTCCATTTCTCTGAGATTCTTCTACTCTCTATGATTTCAATGAGATTCAATTCTTCCCCGTGGTTTAAAATGTGTCTACATTCTGGCAATTCCCCACAATGAGGGGTCAAATCCAACTTTTCTTTTTTTCTGAGCAGCATATACTCGTCTCCAATGACTGAGATTAAATGATATCTCCTTTCACCGATGTCTGTCATCTTGAAAGCAACCAATCTCAGATGGAACTCACGGTTTGCAACCTGTATCTATTGTCCCCGGTTCTCAATTTCTTTGTTTGAGGCATTTTTAAGAAGTGGTATTGTTAGGATGTAGATGTGAGGTGCCTCCCCCCGCCCCGCCAAAGGGTCATGCATAAGACCATGGGAGAAATTTCGGAGGTGAAATGATTTTGCATTATGAGGGCATGAAGCTAAACAGTGCATTAAGCCGCTGATGTGGATTAACCAGGTAGTAAACGTAGTCAGGTGGGGTGTGGCTGGAGGAGGTCGGTCACTTGCTGGTGGAGTGCCTTTGGGGCTCATATTTTGGCACTGGGAGCTCTCTCGGCTTCCTGGTGGCCATGTCCTGAGCTGCTTTCCTCCTCCCCCCTGCCCTTCTGCCATGATGTTCTGCCCAGAGCAACAGAGTCAGCCCTCTATAGACTGAGGCCTCTGAATCTGTGGTTGTCAAATAAACTTCTCCTCCTCTAAAACTCTGCTTGTCAGGTCTTTTGGGCACAGGGACACAAGAGCGGGCTGCAACACGGTGACTATTCTCAGAGATCAGTGATGAGATACGGAAGCCTCCCCTTTGCTCAGACATCCCTGGAAAAGCCGTCAGGGCAGGGAAAGCTACCCGGAGTCACCACCCCAGTGGATCTTGGCAGACACGCGGCTGTATCCCTGTAGCCCTTCAGAAGACAGATTGACAGATTGAAATACTGGGCTGGGAAGGAGAACATTTAAAAAAAATTATAGGCTGCGTATGAAAACATAATGCATGAAATGGTTGAAACAAAGATTCAATCTGTAAAAATATCTACAAGTGCTTTTGCAAGCATTCCAAGGCTACCATGGTCCCTGTTCTAGTGACAATCAAGGTTTTACATTCCTTTCTCATTTTCTCTACGATTTTTTTTTTGTTGAATATGCAAGCAGACGTACACACACACACACACACACACACACATACACACACCTATTTGTACACAGTTTGTACATAGTTGCCCCATTTTAACAGAATAGAAATTGAGAAACAGATACTTTTTTATAACTTTTTCTTCCCTGAAAAATCATTGCTTTTGATGCATGGAGAGGATCTTGTTTTCTCTAATAGTAATTTCATTTTGAATAGACCTCAATTATTTTATTTTACTCACTGCCAGCCCCTGAGTTGTTGCTATGACAAGCAATCCTACAAGAAAATATGCTTACTTCTGGGCACGCAGGTGAATATTATCTATAGGATAATTGTCTGCAGACAGCACCTGCCTCTGTGTTTGCGTGACGGCCCTCGTCTGACAGTTTCTAGGGACCTTTTCAACATCGCCGATCTGCTGTCTTCATGGATCACCTGGTTTTCAGCAATGTTGGAACATGCAGACATTTCTTGCTAGATAGAGAAGAGATCTCATTACGTGAAAGCCAGGTCTCCTCTTGCACTGTGACATGAAGCACCACACAGTACAGATCAGGGAATAGACAGGGGTTCTGGAGGCCAGAGGAGGGTAAGCTGATTAGTGTCAAATATCAACAGAGGAAAACTGTTTACATCCCTCCCTCTCCCACTTTTTGCAATTGCCACTTTCTTTTTTGTGACATGGAAAAAGAACGTGTTAATGTTCTTCTCCCCCGTGTTTGCAGTCAAGGTGTTTCCGAGGGTTCAACGATGTTCTCAGGGTTGCTTATAACACATCTGAAGTACAGGTGGGTGGTTTCTATTTGCAAAGTCTATTTTTAATACATTTTTTTGTGTGTGTGCTTTGGGCTTCAAAGCGACTTCGCAGCATTCAACCGAATGTACACATCCACTGTCACCCTGGTCTGTTGGCGCTGAGACTGTGTGAGAAAATTCCACAGCAGGAGGGTGCTGGGCCAGTTTTTCTTTGCTTCTAAGAAGATGGAAGATCCCCCTGACAGGGATTTTATTTTCATTGTAGTGCCTTCAGCATAGCCATTGATCACAGCCTGAATTAATAAGGAAAGAACGGAAGAAAGATGGCCTGTTGCCCAGCAGTGGTGGGGATGTCCGGGGCCGCACAGATCCATCAGCCAGGCACGCTGGCGACTGTCTGCTCATCCATTCATTTTCACTGAGTTTCAGGACAGATAACAGCAGGCCCTTTTTTTTTCTGAGGCAGGATCCTAAACTGACCGCCTGTCCCCGCTTGCCTTTCCAACTCTGTGAATCCCACGGGATGCGCATCAAGGTGGCGTATTGTGTCCAGATGGAGCTGCTTCTCTGGATATCAACTTGTGGCAGAGCACCGCTCTCTCCCACTGCCAGAATGCACCACAGTCTTGCAAAGGGAACAGGCAGAAGAAATTGGCCCCCAAGGCGTCTGAGATGCAAAGGGAGACCTTTGTGCTCTTGGGATGGCAAAACACACACACACACACACACACACACACACACACACACACAAAATGCTTTCAAAGGAGGACAGGCAGGGCACCCAGGAACACTACCACATTCACTATAACAGGCATTTGCTGCTTCTCTTCTCTTGAATTCATTTCCCTCTCATCAAAAACCAGATTTCTGGATTTTCTCAGCAAAGCATGTCCTCTGCCACACGCAGATCTTGTGCTTCTGCAAGGGTTCCGAATCTATCTTCACGGCCGAAGCATTCCACCTAAGTGTGCCACAACACAGCATGCCGTGCCCCCAGCCACAGTGACGGGTTCAGGAAGGACTCAAGGAACCGACAGAGTCATTGAGACGGAATAAGAATTTTTAGAATTCTTAGATAGGGGAGGTGGGGCTCAAAAAGGTTAAGGATATAAAAATAGAGCTTCTCAGGGCCCCACCACAAGTAATCTGAGGATGAACCCCACCCAACAGGATGGAGGACTGAAATACCACACTGCAGTCAGTCTGATGTCACCTTTGGAGCCCCTGGAGAGAGCTCACCCTTAGACTAGTATCACTCTGGATTAAGCCAATGAACAAAATTTTCCTTTTTTTTTTTTAATCTGTGGACCCAGGGGTGCTTAACCACTGAGGCACATCCCCAGACCTTTTTATTTATTTATTTATTTGTTTATTTTGACACAGAGTCTTGCTAAGTTGCTTAGGGCCTGGTGAAGTTGCTGAGGCTGGCTTTGGACTTGAGATTCTCCTGACTTCCGAGCCACTGGGATGACAGGCAGGCGTCACGATGCCTCGTGAAATTTTTCAGTTTTTTTTTTTTTAAGAGCCAGTTTGAATTGGGTTCTGTCATCATGAGAATAGTTTCAATATAGGCAAAATTCCGAAACTTTTAAATTATTCCCAAAGTTTCCTTCTTCTTCTTCTTCTTCTCCTTCTTCTTCTTCTCCTTCTCCTTCTCCTTCTCCTTCTCCTTCTCTCTCTCTCTCTCTCTCTCTCTCTCTCTCTCTCAATAGAATTAACTTTTAAACTGAGAAATCAGAAGACATGAAAATATCATCTTACTAAACTCCCTTCATAAGATTAATCCTTTCCTATGCTATGAAAAATGAGAACATGGGTGTTTACTCATGGTAACTATTGACCGAGTCATATGGATCTGACATTTTTGTGAGGAAAACCATTGAAACGGGCAAAAACAGACAGATTGAATAAAGGCATTGGGATAATAATGGAAAAGGAGAATTACTGAACTAAGACCCAGAAGAACACAGGACACAAAAGATGGAGTACGTGGGATTTGTCATTCTGGAGGAGGAAGCTACAAGGCTGAGCCATACTTCTGCAAGTTTCTAGAGAGGAATAAAAGTCCAGAGCTTGTTAAGAAAGAGGGGCATGGTAAGTTCCCAGCAGTAGGTCGATGGGACCCTGGATGGCTGTACCCCAAGAGGAAGAGTAAATTATAAGTGAAACATTTCTCATAAGAACTGATCTCCTCTAGGAAATATGTGGGTATTCCAAAAAAAAAGACCACCTCCAAATCTGATTTAAAGTAAGCCCAGATGACTAAATCCTAGCTCCTGTATCATAAAAACACAAAAATCTTCTCCAGAGGACCATAATATCACCCAAGGCCACAAGTTATATCTGGCGTTGTTAGAAACAATGGCTAGCACACAATCAAAGATCATGAGACACACGAGAAACTGAGAAAGCATGAAACAGAATCACTGGGGAAGGGGAACAAGAGAAAAATGGGAAATCCAGCCAGAGAAACTTCAGATACTGCAGCTAGACTTTCAAACAACTACACGTACCATTTCCAGAGCTAAAAAAATGGGACAGAAGTAGTGTAAAAACGGAAAAATAGAAATTGCAGAATGGGAAGCTATTAAAATTAAGAACTCAGTGGAAATGTTTAACAGTCGATTAGATTTTGTGGAGAGACAGTGAAAAGATTGAAGAAAATATTTATTACAAAACATGGGCAGTGTAAAGAAATCTCGATGGTATAGTCAGGTTTTTTTTTTGTTTTGTTTTGTTTTGTTTTTCCATCTGTGACTAAATAACCCAACCAGAACAATTTTAGAGGAGGAAAAGTTTATCTAGAAGCTCACAGTTTCAGAGATCTTAGTCCATAGGAGACTAGCTCCACTCCTCCGGGCTCTAGGTGAGGCAGAACATCATGGCGGAAGAGTGTGGCCCAGGCTCACACGGTGATCAGGAAGCAGAGAGAGGGATCCACTCACCATATACAAATATATACCCAAAGTCACACCCCAATTCCCACCTCCAATTCCATACCCTACTGCTTCAGTTACCACTCAGTGAATCCCTATCAGGGAATCAAATCACTGATTGGGTTAAGACTCTCACAACCCAACCATTTCTCCGCTGAACCTTCTTGCACTGTCTTACATGTGAGTTTTTGGGGACACCTTATCTCCAAACCATAGCACTCAGGAAGGAAAATTGTAAAGAAATATATTAAAGCATCTTGAAAAATTAAAAACAAAGACAATAACTTGAAAGTACCCCAAAAATATTGGCCAAATTACACCCAAAAGAGCAACAGTTACATAATCTGAAATTTTGGTGGGGGTGGGTGGGGCTAAAATACAATGGTGTTTTAGAGAAAAAATATAATTTACAGTGGAAGTCATCTTCAGAACTTGAATATGAATGAGAAATGTTTTAGATGGACAAAGACTGAGATAATTTGTTATTAGTAGACTGTCAGTAAAGGACTTTTGCCAGGGTCCTTTTGAGACAGAATTGCCCAACATGAAGGCGAGACATACAATAAAGCTTAAGAAAGCTGCTAAAGTTATGTGCAAATCCAAATGAATGCTGGCCCTTCGATACTGTTATTTGTGACTTTAAAAAAAGATGAACAATGAAAATATATTACCCAGTAAGGCACAAAAACTGGAAGGGCATCAAAGATGCCAAAGTATCTCAAATTACTCGGATTGTTCTAGAAGGAGGTTAAAGTAGAAAACTGTAAAACATCACTGAAGAAATGAAAGAATACCCTTCTTCTAGGCTGTTTCCCAACACAGGGAGTGATTCACAATGTACCCAGCCTGAAACAGTCAATTTTGGAAAGATGTTAATTATTTCCATATCGATGCCTACATTTCGTATAATTCCGATAAGAATCCCTAATGTTTCCTTGTGGAGCTTGACAAACTTATTATAAAATCTATATGTGAATTCAAAGAGCTGAGGTTAACCAATGCAATCTTGAAGAAAACCAGAACTGCTTAAAAAAGAACGATGATTTAAACAGCGGGTACTGGTGTAAGAACAGACTTATAGAACTAATGAGGCAGAAGACAAAGCTCAGCATCGTAGCCATGTACTTTTTAAAAAAATGCTTGATTTATGATAAAGACAGCAATTCAGAATAGTGGCAAAAGATGATTTTTTCCCCCCAATGGGTAGTCCTAAGACAAATGGAACAATGTGAATAAATAAAGCAAAACTTGATCTCTAGTCTATACTACATACAAAAAAACTAATTGGTAGATTTCTGATATACATATAAAAGGCAAAACCATAAGATTTTAGAAGATGATTTAGGTGACTATCTTCATGATTTCAGAAAAGGGGGTCATTTTTTTTTAAGTAAGGATACACAAAGCACGATAAACAACAACATAAAAAATTTATCTACAATAAGACAGTCAATCCCTCAAAATAAACCATTCCGTCAAAAATAAAAGTCACAATCAAACTGACAAAGGGCTCCTATATAAAAACTGCCAATCATAAGAAAAAGTTAGACAACCCAAGAAAAACACTTACTAGACACTTGCGCCGGTAATTGGCTAATGAGGATACATAAACGTCTTGACATGTGAAATGATACACAGCTTCATTAGCAATCCAGGAAATGTCAATTAAAACCACAGCGAGCTACTACTACGCCATTCACCACCGTGGCTAAAATGACAAATGACAGGTGGCAATAGAGAATCGTGTGTACTGCATTGGACAAACACTGCAGAAACACTTTGGAGATGCTTATGGTGTGAATACGGTGTCTCACAAAGCTCCTGGGTTAATGCAGGAATATTGAGAGGGGAAATGATTGGATTAGGAGAGCTCTAACCTGATCAGTCCATCCTCTTTTGAATAGACTGACGAGGTGGTAACTGTAGGCAGATGGGGTGTGGACGGAAGAGGTGCGTCACTGGGGTTGGGCCCTGGAAGGATGCATCTTCCCCACATCTTTTACCCTTCTTTCTCTTGCTGCTTTGGTATTGCAACTGGGGGTGCAGCTTCCTTCCACCAAATCATTCCACCATGATGCTCCGCCTCACTTTACGACTGGAATAACGGAGTTGGGCTTCTGTGGATGGATGCCTCTAAAACCATAAGCCACATATAAACTTCTCCTCCTCTAAGTTGTTCTTACCAGGTAGTTCAGTCACAGGAACTGCAAACCTGACAAAAGCAGTGCTATTGACCAAAGATGAACTAGGCACCTCCGTAGACTCAGCCATTCTAAGCGTACACTCGACGGAAAATTGTGCATATGTTTAATAAGTGATGGAGACGAAGGTATTCATGGCAGCATATTTAATAATATGCCCTTAACTATAAGTAATCCACAAATGCATTGATAGGGTGACAGATATAATGATATATTCCTGGAATGAATACAGAATGGACAAAATAGGTTCATGACAACATGATGAATAAAATCTCAAAACCATTATCAAAAGAAGCCAGACTAAAAAAAACCATGTATCATAGAATTCCATTTACAAAAAGCTCTAAACAGGCAAGCCCAACTCATGGTGTTTGGTGGATTCAAAGGTTCATGGCGAAACCATTCGAATAATTATTATAAAAGTCAGGTTGGTGATTGTCTTTGAGGTGAGCAAGAATGGAAAGTCAAGGTCTCCTGGATGGGGGGGGGGAAGCAGAATTCCATTTCTTGAGGTAGGTGGTAAGTCAATGAGTTTTTCCTTTATAATAATTCATCAAGTTCTGCATCTGAAATGTGTTTTTGGATACAGGTGTTACATTTCACCATTTAAAAAAAGGTTTAAAAATATTAGTATTAGTCAAATGATCCATGCAACTTGCTGCCTTACGTGCATATATCCCGTAGCCACTCAAGCTGGAATTTAAACCTAGGAATTTAAACATCTGACTCCAGATAAGGAGTCCTATGAGGTGTGTGTGGCCATGGGTGAATGCCTTCACCTTTTTTTAAGTGTTCCTTAATCTTTGTGCCGCATAGGTTTTGCATAGGATGAAAGGATGGAATGAGATGAAGTATTCCAGGGGTTTGGTAGTAGCCTCACATCAGATGGTGAAATTTCTACTTATCTGCAACAATGTTCCAGGTATGAGTCAAACTCACACTGTAGCAGGAAATGAAGGTCAGGTCACCGAGACCCAGAAGCAACCCTGTATCAGTGAGGGGTGCCACAGCCCAGAGGGATAATTCCCCAAAGTCTGAGCCCCGAACGCAGACGTGCTTTTACTTTAATGCATATGCAAGTTTGGGGAACACTAAGGTAAGGCAGTTGGTGCAATTCTATGGAGGGAACATTCTACATTCCTTAAGTGGGTGAAAGTTTGTCCACAGTCTGGGGACTTTGAGCTCATACAGCTTAGGGACTTTTACTGCACTAAGCCTAAAGGGGGATTGTCTGTCCCTATTACTTTGTTTCCTGCTTCTGCTACTGTATCTTTTACAGGTCCCTGTGAGCTGCTGCAAGCTTTTATGGTTAAATGTGAGCAAGCAGAGCTGCTGTGTATCAGTGTGCAAAACTACAGCCCCTCAGTTCCTAACGTTCCCATTTTGCTCTACCACAGTATCTGGGCGGAATAGTCTGTCCTTCCTACCTTCCTCCTCCCTGCACTTGATTCTTTAGTGCTGCCATCTGAGCCATGTGCTATTTACTCTACCTGTTAATGATAGGAATGGAGATAGTCACTATAACATCATAGGGAGGTCGATCATTTCACAAAACTCTCCTCTGTTCTTTTCCTCCCTGAATTGTTTGGAATAATTGTTTAGAGCTGAACCATTGAATTGTTGAGAACAGTTTTCCCCCAACAGACACAAGCCCTGGGAAGGAAGGTTTAACTGAGCAGCTACTAAGTGCAGAATGAGGCACTGAAACTCTTGGTCTTCTTTGAGTCTGGGGCTTCCTCAAGGTCCTCTGTGAGGCGGAAGTGTGTTTGGCTGCTGGGTGGTACCCAGGAAGAATAGCTAAGCTGTGGCTTTGCACAGATTCCTCGTACTCTTCTCCTCTACTCAGAGTCGTCACTCACTGACCAGTTGATAAGGAGGCTGGTGTCCACTGTAGTCTAAACCAAGATGCCAAAGCGATGCCTTTTCCTCTCATCCACGGGAGAAGACCGACCATGACCATCCATCCATTCAGCACTCAGGAAACATTCAGTGCTATGCATTCTAATTCCTGATAAGGACAAACTTGCTTCCTACTGCTCGCTCATCTCTTTTTATCATATTCTGCAATTTTTTGTCATTTTTTATTCTCCTTCTCAGAACTACTACCTCAACATTATGCTGCGGTCAAGACCCCAGAGGACATTGAAAACTCTGGGTATAGGGACGTGCGTCAACGCTGACTCTCTTTCCGAGTTTCTAAGAATCGATTGTTTGGTTCAATTTTTATATGGGAATCCAGACCTTGGATTGTTACTCTCAAGGCTGACCCTGAGCCAGGTGTATTTTTCAATAAACTGAAGAGGATGCCCCCCTTGAACTCCAAGTGCTTAGAGATGCTCCGAATTCCAGGAAATCATTCTTTTTTCCTGCCCAACTCAGCACCTGTCCTTTTAACCTGCACTTTTGCCATTGATGTGGGAAGCCACTTAAAAATTAAAAAAAAAAAATGAAAACAACAATCCTGTGACAAAGCTCAGATCTAGAAAAGAATACAAGTGATGGAGGTTTATTTTCTTTTCTAATAAAAGATTTCAGGGCCGGTCCTTAGAACATTGGAAACGAGGACAGATTTTGCTCTGGTTTCTCAAGGAATCTTCTTTCTGACATGTTCTTTAGGCCAAAGTTACTCTTTCCATGGAAAGGAAGCTAGACCTGGAAGTCTGCAGATGGATCAATTCCTGACACATTTACAGAGTTCCTATTTCGCAGCCAGCCCCAGACAAAGTGGTCAGCAAAACAAAGTGCCTGCCCCCATGGATCTCACAGGCCAGTGAGTTCTCAATTCTAAGTGCAGGCCAGTTACCGAGGGATCAGGCCTCAGCTTCTAATTTCTCAGGTGAAGATAGAAAGTTCCGCTCTATTTAATGGGGCCAAGAGCTGAGGAATGGGCGCTATGTCTGTGAGGACTAGGCTGTGTCATAAAAATTCAGCTTTATTAAAAACGTCAGGAGCTCACCAGGTGTGGCTGTACATGCCTGTGATCCCAGCAGCTCGGGAGGCTGAGGCAGGAGGATCACAAGTTGGAGGCCAACCTCAGCAAAAAGCGAGGCACTAAGCAACTCAGTGAGACCCTGCCTTTAAATAAAATACAAATTAGGGCTGGGGATGTGGCTCAGTGGTCGAGGGCCCCTGAGTTCAATCCCTGTATCCCCCCAAAAATGTCAGGAGCTCTTAGGGTACCATTCTTCATGAGCTATTCATATTTATGTCCCTCGTAATCAAAATGTGCTTCTGGATACACTGCATAAAAGCAAAGAACTTTCCTACCTCCTACAAAATGTCCTTTAGATTTAAAAGGGGCTTAGAAACCAATCCTTAACCCAAGAGGATGACATCTATCTTTTCAAACTGAAATAAGCATAATCCTTAGAGTATGTGGGAGTGTGTCTGTGGGCACGGTAGATAGGGATACAGCCTTATTTGATGGTGAACATAATTTAAATCATTCTGTTTTGCAAATTAAAGCAATCAGAGATGCACTGCAGGTTAAATGTAGAGTAGCCAGGCCTTTTTAAAATAAAAAAGAAAACGTCAGACATTTCAAACTTGTGATGCCCCCGGTAAGCTAAGCCCTCAGAATTGTGAGCAATAACTAATCATTTGTACTTTGCTACTCTTAGATGGTTTTTGGTGGGGAAAAAAAGTGTAAGGCAGATCAGATATGATCAAAGGGAACAATTCTACCTAGTACCTATAAAAATCAGGAAAACAGGAAGTTCTCCAAGAACTCAGTATTATGATTTTCCTGTCGTATGGAATGGTTTGTTTTTGATGTTTCTACCCAAGAAATATGTCGTCCTGTTAGAGGACTATGCCCAGAGAGCTGGACTGGTCATGGGACACAATACCAAAGGTACAAAGCAACCCAGGAGTGAGGAAAGATGGCCCCTGCTCTCAGCCTTCAAACTTATCTTCTGGATGATGGTTTATCTGTGATCATTACCTGTCCCTCTTACAGAATGCAGATTTTACCTTCCAAGTTTGATGGAGAATTCTAGGACTGTTCAAATTGTTAGTCCCCAGGGCAGTCCCTTCAAGGACAATCACCAACTGTCAGGGAAAAAGACTGACGGCCCTTTAGAAGGCCATTAGCTTACCTCTACAGTTGCTTTTGGTTGCAGTTAAAGCCACCAGAGGAACTTAGAATATGACCAGAGAGGGAACTCTGCTCCAGCTAAAGTTACTAAGCCATCCTGTTCCACCCTTTAGGTGACCTAGAGGTGAGATTTGCCCAATATGATACTAAATTCTCCACCCAGAGCCATCCCATCCGCCATTTTGTTTTTTAACATGAGATGTGTGAAGAGGCATGACGGTAAACAGAGCATGCTCCAGAACGTCCCAACCTCTGCATGAATACATACCCAGGGCTTTGTTTTCTTTCCCGTGTTCTTCTTACCTGCTCAGGTAATAAACCTCTCTCTCCACACTCATCTCCTGGGTGTGCCTTTTAGCTCTGCTCTCACCAAGAGGCAAACCCACTGCATTTGGCCACAGAATGTCTTGTGTTCTCCATGTGGCCCATAACGGTGGTGGATGTGAAGAAGCTTTACCTCTCTAACCAAACAGCTAGCTCCTTCTTAGTCTCTAAAAGTATTGGAGGTAGTCAGGCAGGACAGGCCTTCCACTATACGCCCAATTTAAACTTGTCTCTGCTCTTGAATAACAAAAGGTAAACCAGGTCTTCTCCTGATACTTAAAAATTTTGGCTACATCTTCAAAACTGAGATCCACGCGTGATAAGTGCACAGTTTCAGGGGATGTTTGATGGGATATGACCAATCTAGTGACCACCAGCCTGGAACCAAAGGAAGAGTAGAGACGATGGAAGGGATCTTTGAAATAAACTCACCATGAAGGGGACAAAGTGAGGCAGGTGGTACTTGTCACCTGTTCTTTCTTCTACTATTGGGAGTACTGGTGAGGAGGGTACCTCATTCAATGAACTAGAGCCCAATTCTTTGACTAGGTGTGTTCCCACATTTTGGAGGGAAAAACCGAGTAAATTTTTGAGGGCCGAGTGAGTCCCACCGTGCTGAACCTTAACCAAAAGCTATCTGCCAAGATGAAAGAGCCCATACCATAGAAAGTACTGCTTCGGAAGGTCAGCTGGAGAAGACATCACTGGAATCAGAAGTCCCCATTAGAATTTCCCAGGAAGGGGACTAATGCAACGCCAATAAAGATCGAGAGAGAGAGAGAGGGGGGGGGAGAGAGATCATGCGAGAGAGAGAGAGAGAGAGAGAGAGAGAGAGAGAGAGAGAGAGAGAGAGAGATCATTCGAGAGAGAGAGAGAGAGATCATGCGAGAGAAAGAGAAGAGATATCATGCAAGAGAGAGAGAGAGAAAGATATATATATATATATATATATATATATATATATATATAAAACGAGAGAGAGAGAGAGAGAGAGAGAGAGAGAGAGAGAGAGAGGAGTGGGTCGCTCTGGGGAAACAAGGAACATCAAAGAACAGTCTTCCTCCTCTTTCTTCCCCTCACTGAGCAAGGAGTAAAGGCTGAGCTAGGAGAAGAGAGCAGGTTTAACTAATAGAGAGACTGAAGTTTTGATTTAGACTAGACCAAGGTTTTCAATATGCATGCACAAGAAAATTAGGGGCTTCCAGAGTGGAAGAGAATCATTGAGAAATTCAAGCATCTGATCATATGCTACTCAATTCAACAAGGGAGGTTCAGTTAGTTGCTCTATAAATGTTATTGTGCTTTGATGGGTCGTTGATTAAGTGCCCAGGGAATCATGCTGAATTCTCCTTAGACCCGCAGATCAGAAGACCAGCCCTTCTTATAAACGGGGAGCAAAGGGCTTGGTGTCCTTGATGGAGGGTAGCAGCTCCTAGAGTATCTTAAGGACAAGCATAAGAGGATCTTTTCTGCTTTCAGAAAAATGCAGGGAAGTCAAACTCGTGCTGCCTTTAGACACAGATTAAAAATGGAGTTTGCAGTTCACGTCATAACCCAGATGCTCACCTGCGCCGAGCAGCTACATGAACCGTGGCACAGCCAGCCTGATGGTTGGGATGGTGTCACTGTGGTAAAACTACGCGCAACAGTATAGATCAATCTCATTTGCATAATGATGGACAGGCTGGCAGAGCTCAGAGGGCCATGGTACAACTCATGTCACAACATAGGTAACCTAAACTACCCGGCGGAGTCAGGGGTGGTTATACTGGGTGGGAACCGAGGTGGCCAGGGCTTCTGGGATACTGTTAAGAGTCTTGTTTCTTGATCTGTATTCATGGATTTGTGAAAATGTGAATTACACATTTGCCATTTCTCTGTCTCTCTCTCTGTGTGTGTTATAATGCAATAAAGCATTCAAAAAATCATATCTCCCCACCCCAATAAATTAAGTATTTAAAAAACCCAGAGAAGGATCCATCTTATGGCAAAGGATAGTTACTAGAACTGGTCAGGAGGGGGCCTGAACTCTGTGGATATGCTCACTTTGTGAATTTTAATTGAACCGTACAGTTATACTATTGTACTTTCCTGTACAACTCTATAATTACGCTGATATCAATACATTTTACATTAAAATAACAGAGCAGTTGAATCCGAGATTTCACACTTACTTCCTAAATAAGATGTGCAGGCAAAATGCTGCTTCTATCTTTATGTTTGAACTTCCTCTTTTTTTCACAAAAGTTTTCCCAGTTAGCGTTTCACACGACTAAAACGTAGGAGTGATAATCAAGTATTCATCGATCCATGAAATGCCCTCTTGGACATCTTATTGTTCTTTCCATTAGTCTGTTAGGATATTAAAACCACTTCATTAAGGTTGTTTACAACTATAATCCCTCTTTGCACACATTTAAAATCCTCATGTGTGAGGTACCCACATGGCTAACAGTTTCCCTGTAAGGTTTGAAAATATATTGAATTGGAGACTCCTATCAGGCAAGAGCTCACGCCGTGGCTCTTACAAACCAGGCAGCCCTTAAAAGCCAGCCAAACACCTGGAAGGACAGATGGTACGGCGATATGACAATTAGGGGCAGGTTTAAATTGCTTGGATTAACCATCACAGGCCTTAATCTAAATACAAAGACCCAATGAAGGCATTGAGAGTCATTGTACCAGATAACCAATGTAATTTGGTACATAGACATGTAAGACTTAAGCTGGCGATGAATTCATCCATTGTTATTAGATACTCACCATTTTAATTATGCTATCTTTTTAATGAGGAAGGAAGGGAAATTATGCCATTCAGCATATAGAGGGGCTTTTAGCAAACATGGTGAGGGGAGTTAAATACTGTAGGTATCTTTTTAAAAGATATTTAATTGATTTTATGTTTTAAATACATGACAGCAGAATATATTATAATTCTTATTACACATGTAGAGTACAATTTTTCATATCTCTGTATATAAAGTATGTTCACACCAATTCGTGTCTTCATACATGTACTTTGGATAATGATGTCTATCACTTTCCACCATTATTGCTAACCCCGTGCCTCTTCCCTTCCCCTCCCACTCCTATGCCCTATCTAGAGTTTGTCTATTCTTCCCATGCTCCCCCTCCTTACCCCACTATGAATCAGCCTCCTTATATCAGAGAAAACATTCAGCAATTGTTTTTTGGGGGATTGGCTAACTTCACTTAGCATTATCTTCTCTAACTCCATCCATTTACCTGCTAATACCATGATTTTATTTCCTTTTATTGCTGAGTAATATTCCATTGTGTATCTAGGCCACATTTTTTAAATCCATTCATCTATTGAGGGGCATCTAGATTGGTTCCACAGTTTAGCTACTGTGAATTGCTGCAGGTATCTTATTAACTTTTCCATCTGCAAAGCCAAATCCGTTTAATGTGTTGCATCTGAAATCAGACGTCCCCCAATATACAGAAACAATGTTGAGTCACGGGTGCGATCTCCCTCACAATTACATTCCAGTAATTATGGAAGAACAGAATGGGACACTGGACAGTAGATACGGCGCTCTTAATTATCCAACTGCTAATACAAAGGAAGAACCGTGGAAAGAATAAGAAGAGGAGCAGGAAAACGATTTTGATCTCTGCCTTAAGTACGATGCACTTGGCAGCTGGAAAAGTTGGCTGATTCCAATCACATATAATAAGCCTATGGAAATCATATCAGTAACAAGGAGAATTAACAGGTCTGACTCTTATCCCCCCCCATTCTCACCGTGAGCCTAATTTTGCATTTTTCCTTTTTATATAAAGGCACTGCATTCGATTTTAGCTTTTTATTTTTATTTTTTTCCTATGCTGAGCATCAAACTTAGGGCGTCACACATGCTAAGCAAGCGCCTTACCACTGAAACTTCACTTCCAGCCCAACTGCATCGTAATGTGAAGAGCAGTTCTTAAAAGGTTATTTCTAAGTTTTTATGGTAAGAAAATTAACTAACCTGCAAAGTGTATTATTAAAGGAAACACTTTATTGTGATGGGGGAAAAAAACATGATAGGAGGAAAAAAATTCCCGTTTCATGATTTTTTTCAGAGCTATGAAATCCACAGAAAGCAATAGTTCAAACAGTTATGATGTCTATTATCAGAGAAGTCAGTGAGACATGAAATAAGGGTGAGCCCCATTTGCCTGGGCAAAGAGCCCAGAGAGGACGTAATTGCCAGTGGAGGCCCAGCTGCAGATAGAGATTGATCAAATCCAAAGATCAGATGCTTATTTCATTTTGATAAAAATCATTACATCGAGAATCAACTTCCCCCAGGCTACTGTACTCTCAGGAAATTACTCTGGATACAGCGCTTTAACACATTAAAGGGGTGAAAGTGGCTTTCATTACGAAACCTCCAGACACAAACGATTTATCAAAATGCAAAGAGTCATCGTTCACATTTTATTTAGCCACCAGAATAAGATTTGCATTTGTGTTCTCTGCAGGGTATTTCAAAACAAAACCCAGATTTGGGGAAACGGAGGCTGGACGGACGTGAGAGGTTCGAGACCAAGTTTTCTAAATATTCTTCATTTGACTATTATCAATCCACGCTGTATGGACAGCAGAAGAATTTATTTCTAAAGGGATGTTGGAAATTCCCTGGAGTTACTGGTGAATGGACAAAGAGCTAATTTTGTTTTTTAACCTTGAGAATATTTTCTTCATCATGAAAAATATTCATAAGGTGTCTTCTAAACAAAAAGGTAAGTAGAAGATGGCAATTGAAAAAATAAAGCCATATAAATAACTTCAGATCTATGAAGTTGAAGGTAGGTACAAAATTTGTAAGTTGCTTCTACCCAAAGACAGGAGAAGAGGTTTCAGGTGTTGAGTGGTGTGTTTGGGTGTGTGTGTGTGTTTGTGTGTGTTGCATGGCTTCATGGCATCTGCCTTAGTTATCTACCTATAGATAGATATAGGTAGATATCTATAACTCCCCAAGGTTCATCTATTAGGCTCTGAGCTCTCCTGGTTCCCTGGCTCTACATCTCAACTAGCTCAAAGATGGCTCCAACTCAACTTGTTTGAAATGGAAATAAAGGATTTCTACAGCTTTCCCATGCCTCTCTCTTCTCCCTACCACAGGATCTTGACTCCTGCTGCTTTTAGATGGCTCTCTCTGCATTCAGAAATGTCAAATTATTCTTCAGACGTCAGCTACAATGTCCATTCCCCAGAGAAGCATCTCCAACTCCTCTCTAACCACTCTACTGTATGGTTAGAGTTCTCCATTCCACCCTGCCATCTCACGAATGAAGCCTTTTCTTCACCGCATTTGTCAAGCTGCAAATTTTACATCCGTGGGCCATTATTTGATGTCTGTTTGGCTCTTTTAAGAAATTGGTGTAGCATCTTGCACGCGCGTGAACCACGATGTTGGTTGAATGGATGAGGGAATGAGCCCGGGGACAACATGATTGACCTGCAGGGTCTGTGGTATAAACACCAAGCCGAAGCTGATCTCTGTATCTTTTGCTGGGTATCCATAAACATGTGCCTCTCATAGGGGTAGTTCCCATATTGAAGAGGCAAACTAAGGGCCTTACACCTTGGTTCTAGATTAGCATGCCAAGAACGTTGATTTTGCAACATTTCATACATTTCTCCTGTGTGATAGAGTCATACAGCATTGCTTCGCATCCTAGGCAGAGCATACGCAATACGCCACGATTAAATGAAGTATTTAAGGTCAACTTAGCTGATGCCTAGTACGTAGGAGCAGTACAGTGATGTAAGACATTACCATAATCATTGCCTCTTCTCTTCAAATAGCACTTGAGACGGGTCAAAAGGGGCCGATTTAATTGCCTGGCTTCCAGAAAATATTCTATGATTGTTTCTGAGCACCTGACTATTAAATATCAGCCAATATTGGGAAATCTCTCTCCACTTTTTTTTTTTAAATGACCTTATTATTTCATTGTATTCACTGACCTAATATAAGTCCAGGCTGAGTTTTTTTTTTTTTAAATCCATCTTTGGCCAACCTGAACTGATCAAAATTTATGGCTACATTAAGCAGATAATAGTAATTTGGACATCACAGTAGTCAAAGCCTTGCTAGGGTTCACCTTGGCACATATAGGTTTTTTTTTTTTTTTTTTTTTGTGTGTGTGTGTGTGATTCAACCCTGACTTCTGAGAAATCACAAGTTGTTTCTGGAACGCTGGGTCACCGTGGAATATTTCCAATATTTCCAAATGCATCTCTCTGGCTGTGCAAGAATATTGCTCAGTAGCCTCGGTTACGAAGATGTGCTTCTAATTTCGTCATCTATTTCAGGAATGTCAGAAGAGATATTGGAGTTTAGATAAAAATGTCAAAGTGATCATTATTTCAAGCGAAAGAATCTTCCGTGAAAAATATTCCAGCCTTTCCTGTTTCCTCCATCTTCCGCTTCTGGGGCCTCCCTCTCAGCATGGAGGCCCCCACAGATCAACAGAGGACGCTCAGCCTCCCATCGGAAAGGAAAGCATTTCTTTTTCCGTTTGCCTAGAGAATAGGAAAGCATCGCTTGCGTCTTGTCTGCTTAAAGTCCCAAGGGAATGAAAAACACACTCATTTATTTTTCTAATTGAAGAAGATGGTGACTTTTTCTTCGATTAGAAAAAAAGTCAGATAACTGGATTTGAAAAGTCGAAAGAGAAAAAGGTTTCTAAGAGCTCGTTCCTTTTCATTAGGAGTCATATCCATATGAAACTAATTGAAACTTTGATATGTTAAAATGATTATCTGCGGGTGACAGAAAAAAAAATGGAAATTTATCCTTCTCCCAATTTTCTGTGTTTTCATATACTAATCTAGGGCGAAAAAAGTTAAAGACAAAGTAGGAAGAATTGGAAGTGGATCTAGAAATTGGCGATGAATAGGATCTGGTCTGTCACATTGATTTTTCTATTCTTTGGAGACATATGGTAGAATGAAAAAAATGGAAATCAATGAAACAGTGGTTCAAACCTCTGCTAAGTACCATCTCCAGACTACACTGGGACCATGGATATGCTTTTTTTCACCCCCTTAAACTATCTGAGAACTGTACATTGTAAAGTGTGTTCATTAAAAAACAAAGCTGAAATTCTGCTCAGCACACATGAGCGGCAAAGAATAATCATGAGATAAACTGCTGGGTACACTAATAACTCAAAATGGGAGAATGCATCAATAATCAGAAATGCAGAGAGGGAAAACACCCCCACAATACAGTACAAATACAGAAAATTACATGGCATGCCAGAACCTTCTATGCAAAATACACAATTGAATCTGGCAAAATAAATAATTTTCTCAAAAAATATGCAGAATGAGCTACAAGACACGAAGGTGAGTTTTATGGATGAACAATGATACACGGAATTGAGAAAATGATAAGGAATAGAAAGTCTCATATTAAAAATAGGATGCAGCATTAAATATAAGGGATGGTCTTTCCCTGTTAAGGAGGGCATAATGTCACAATTGGAAAATTATTTCAACCTGAAGAAATTGATGAATGTGATTCATGATATTAATAGATCAAGAGAGGCAGAAATAGGATCATCTCCATAAGTATCAAACAAAAGGAAACAATGGAGCCACTATCTTGATTTAAATATATGTGGGTGTGTGCACCAGCCGGATGTTGCAAATTCAATGTTATTCCAATTAAAATGTTACCATTTACACATTTTTACCTGCACTCAATGATACTAAAGATTGTCTCAAATATAAAAGTGAGAATATCCAGAAGAGATATAGCAAAATATTCAGTCAGATAAGTAAAATAATATAGCAATAGCAATGAGAATAATTAAAATAGTTATACACCATGGAAGAGACCGTCTGAACAACAAAAGCAAACAGCAAGTCAAGAAAGAAATAAAGCTGGGCATAGTCGTGCAAGCCTGTAAATCCCAGTAAGTCAGGAGGCTGAGGCAGGAGGATCAGAAGTTCTAGGCCAGCCTCAGAAATCTAGCAAGATCCTGCTTCAAAACAAACAAGAAAGAGGACTAGGGATGTAGCTCAGTGTAAAGCATCCTGGGTTCAATCCCCAGTATCAAAAAAAAAAAAAAAAAGGAAAAGGAAGTTCAAGTTAGGTGTGAAAAGATGGCTGCGTGATCACTGATTGGTAAGTGGAAAAGTAATGTGACCCTCCCTGACTTTATTTGAAAATAAATTCCATGGAACCAAAAAGATAAGAAAAAAATTACAAACCACAAACAAAATGTCCATGTGAATTTTGAGATGGCCTTGAGCACTAACAGGGGATTCAAACTAACTGATATTTTAAATCATATTTAACTTATATTAGTAATAAATTCCAACACCTTGGGGGCTGGGGTGGTGGCTTAGCGGTAGAGCACTCGCCTAGCACCTGTGAGGCCCTGGGTTCGATCCTCAACACCACAATAAAATAAATAAATGAGATAAAGGTATTGTGTCCAACTACAACTAAAAGATAAAGAAATTCAAACACCTAGGTCTTCCTGAAGCTTTTAAGATCATTTAAAAATAGTCTTATTCATCTATCAATTTATCAAGTATATTTAAGGCTTTGGCTCATAAATAAACTAAGAATTTCAAGGTACATTCATACATTTGGTCTCTCCAGAGAGACTTTTAGAATCTCAAAAGTCTTATCAACATGTGAAGCCCTCATGAGAACTTAGATAAACCTTGTGAACATAATATATTACTTTGAAGGGTGAGAAATTGTGTGCTATTGACAAGGTTCCAGATTATCTTACTAAAATTTCCACTTCCACTCACAATTCCAAGTCCGAGGATCACTGAGCTCAGCCTTTTAGTGGAACAACAAGGCTAGTTCGTGACTCTACTAGGTCAGAAATACGCAGGTAAGTGCTTAACACAAGATCACTGGGATCATGGGTTACATGTTCTTTATCATCTCTGTATTTAATGTTATATATCCCCAGGGCTAAAATAGACTTTCCTCCGAACTCTTTGGGGATGATGTTCACCAAGCATGTCTTTAGGGGGATCCCTTCCATTGATGGAGGTGAATATAGACCCAAGACCTGAAATATTGGGAGCCAGAAAGACCCAAAGCAATTTCTCTCAGGACCATTAAGAAATCCAGTTTGAAGATCTTTAGGCCAATAGGAAAATTAACTCAAACCCACACCTTTTAATTGGATGGGTCTGCAGCCAACACCTTGCAATTCAAGTCATTCACTACTCAATTCCCAAGTTACAACGAGGCTATGTTGAAAAACCCAGTGACTAAACACCACTTCAACTGGAGTTGACTTGTGCTTGGATCTTTTAAGATATTCAGCATAATCATAATGCACCAATAGACCACATAATAAAAATTTCAAAGTGGCCTATTCTTGGGTCCTGCCCATCTTTCTTGGCTTCTTATGGTCTCTGGCCACCATTTTGAAGAGTCCGATTCCCTAGCACATAGACTTGTCCACTCTCTGAAGTGGACAATCAGGGATTGAACTCAGGGACACTTAACCACTGAGCCACATCCCCAGCCCTTTTTAGACAGGGGTCTCCCTGAGTTGCTGAGACTGGCTTTGATCTTGCTATCCTCCTGCCTCAGCCTCCTGGGTTGCTGGGATTTACAGGTGTGCGCTACCCCATCTGGCGATAGTTCTTTTAAACCAGTGCTGTACAGATATGCGTGAAGGTGAAATTCACGGTAGTCTATTCATATATGTGCATAGAGTGTTGTCTTGGTCTTCATCTCAACTCCCTAACTGCTGTGCTATTTCTTTCATTTCTCCTTGACCTCCCGGTATTGGAATGTCAGGTTCCAGTTCTCATTTTATGGTCATCAGCATTTACTTTCTTGATGATATCATCCAGTCGACTGGCTTTAAAGATCATCTTCCACAGCCTAATGCAGTATTGATTTTTCTACCCTACACTACTGTTCTAGTTTTTGTATCCCAATGAGCGCACGTGGAACCTCTCCTAACCCAAGGGCTAACCGACATCTAATACTTACTGTGTCCAAAACTGAACCCCTGAACCTACTCCCCAAAACCTAATCCACCCATACCCTTTACTGTCTTCTGTTGCTTGTCAATTTCAATTGCTGCTACTTGTTCAGATCTAAAATCATGGAGCCCCCGTTGACTTCCCCCTCTCACACCCTACCTACCCTTAACTGACCCAGAAACCATGCTAGCTCTATATTCAAAGTGTAGCCTGGATCTTCCCATTTCTCTCCATTGCCCCTTGTTACCACACTGGTCCAAGTCACTAGACAGATGACCAAGATACACAATCATCTCTTTCTTGTCTTCAGCTTCTACTTTCATTTCCATGAAGTCTACCTCTATTCTTTTCCTAACATCATAATGTCTTCTCATTTTGCTTAAGATAAAGTCATTACACAAACCTCCTGGGCCCTGTGTCATTTCCCCCAGTCCTCATATGTCTGACCCCATTCCCTACTAGAATTTCCCAGAGCTAGCTCTGCTGCAGTAACACCCTGCCCATAGGCAGAATTAGGTCCTCTGCGCAGGTTTTTCCTTTTGAGTCTAGTACGACCTTTCTAGTTGTCTGCCTGGTATGTTCCCTCCCATTCTTCAAATCTCTGCTCAAGACTCATTTTCTCAATGACTCCTCTGACCTCTGTGCTATGAGCTGCTTTACACACTCCCCGTAGCCCTGACCCCACCATCTTGCTCTAGGTTTCCTGTCCTTGAGAATGCTTGCCTTCGGCTACCTCAGTATTATTCGGATTCACTGAAGACAACTTGATCTTCAAATGGATAGTTTTGTAGTAGATCCTGAGGTGCAGGGAGTTGAACTGCATTGTCCAAGGTCACTCAACAGGATGTAGAAAGGGGCATGTGTCCTGACTCCCAATCCAGAGGTGTCTCCTCCAGCATGTCCGCATACCATGGGCCAGTGATCTAGAATCGGGTGGTATTACCGTTTATTACGGGTTCATTCCCTTTTCTACATAATCATCTTATGGGTATTTCTCATGTATTATACCCTTTCTGGAGATGTAGAATTCTCTTCTAATATTTTAATTAGTCTATGCAAAACATAATTATGCTCTCATTTTCTCTTTCTAATTTTGTGCATGATCCAAACATATATTTACAGGTGCAGAACGAAAAGCTCAGTTGGGAAGAAGAACAACTAATTTTATTTTTCTAAATACCTTCACATATGTGCACAGATTTTTTGATGCTGCTTAGAGTCCAGGAAGTAAATGATTCAGCAATGTGATCTGGAAAATCCTGGACGAAGATTTTTATTAAAAGGAAATTGATAGGTTGTGGATATCCTAATGTAAAAAAAAGTTACAAGATGTAAAGAGCTCCAAACCTGAAATATTCCTCCCCTTTTTGTTTGGTAACTAATTAGCAAATCTCTTGCCTCTTAGCCTTTGGATTTTAGTATGCAGGACAAATAAGAGTTTTTTTTCCCCCAAAGAAATTCTACATTGGCATGATCACCCAAACTTTTGTTCTAATACAATATGCTTAATTTTTTCCAGTTTTGAAGGAATTATCATACTAACAATTGTATGAGTAAAATAATTTTACCTAGTTATGATTTTAATTATTTTCAAGGTCAATAAAGTAGGTAGTGAAAGTTTATTCCTAAAAATGTGGACTAAAATCTGTATTCCCCAGGAATGCATATTTTTTTCTGTGTCCAATTCTATATATTTTTTTCCTATATTGATTTTGTATGTATGTGATAAGCCTCAATGTCTTGGGAGAGGGAAAAATGCAAACAAATAAAGAAAAAAAGATAAAGTGGATCAGGCTCAGTGGTGCACACCTGTAATCCCAGTGGCTCAGGAGGCTGAGGCAGGAGGATACCAAGTTCAAAGCCAGCCTCAGCAAAAAGCGAGGTGCTAAGCAACTTTATTTGATCTTGTCTCTAAATAAAGTACGAAATTGGGCTGGGGATGTGGCTCAGTGTTTGAGTGCCCCTGAGTTCAATCCCCAGTCCCACATCAATAAGTTAATTAAATAAAATGAACCATGCCAGAGTTGTAAATGGTAAAAAATTGTAAAAAGTTGTAAAAGATAAACCATCAGTACTACTAAAAAAAAAAACCTCAGCTATTTGCTGAGCACTTGTGGAGCATGGTAGATTCTTTCTTGTTCTGCAGAGAAGGAAATTAAACATAGCCAATCGCTCACTCTAAGGACATCCCCTTGAAGACGGGAGACACTGTTCATACTGCTGATTCTCATCTTATTTCCTCTTTCCATCATTCAGGAAAAGAAGCCCCTGATCAGAGGATTATAGATATAGTAAAGGAGGCAACTACCTTTCAGATTTAAAACTCTTCTCCTTTTAAAGTGAGGTGAGGCTGAATGAGCCCAGGTGCAAACCTCCAATCTTGCCACCAGCTGCACTTTGTCTAACTTAAAAACACACTTTCTTTCTCCTGTGTATCCCTAGCATCTCTGATGACAGACAGAAAGCAAATAAAAGCGATGCTCACTGGGGCTGAGAGTTACCAGGTGTGCAGGTTCATTAAAGAGAACTAAGGAATGATTGTAACACACAATACACATGATTATAAATAACCAACATGCCATTAGAAAGCATCAGAAAAACACTGAGTATTTTGCATGCAAATATTAAGATAACTTCTCATGGACCTAGAAGACCATTTTAATGCAAAATTGCTTTCAAAAGGCCTTTTCCTCAGAGACAAGCACAGCAGTGCTTTGGGATAATGAATGTCTCAAATTCTGCATTCTGCCCTCTCATTGGCCCCAAGGAAATAGCAATAGTGAAAAAAAAGGCATCAAGGAAAAATTTGTACTCTTGATATTTTGAGCTAACAGCATGGGGCCGAGTCTGTGAAAGAAAACCATCTCCTCCCAGAACATTATATCAAAGAGATAAATCAAGCCAGGAGTTACCTTCTCCACTAGTCATGAGATTATTCTTCATCCAGGTATTGGATTGTTTGTGCTTTTTACCTCCAGAGACAGAGATTGGTACCATTTCTTTGTTCTCTGGTCACCTGGACTAGGGGTGAGGAGTAGAGGGAGATATCCAACTTGGTGTAAATCACACCCCATGGTAAAAATTCACACCTTTTCATGTAAAATATATTTGTTGAAATGTGAATTCCTTGGCCCCACACCCAGGGTCGTGATTTCTACCACCATGCAACAAATTCTCAAAACAAAACCTAGCAACTTAAAGCATCTATTTTTCTATTTGGGTAGCCATTTTGTGGGTCAAGAACTTATATATGAAGTCTCAGATGGGAGAGTATAAATTAGAGTTTCTCCTCTGGTTGGAATCAGATGCTGGCTGAGCCTACCCATCTGAAGGACTGGACATCCAAGATGGCGCACCAACATAGCCAGAAGTTGGCGATGACTACTGACTGGGAACTTGCAAAGACTGCTGACCCCAACATAGCAGTATCAAAGTATTCAGACTTCTTCAGTGGCAGTTGAGCTTCTCCCAGAGGGGCAGAGGGAGCATCTGGGTCTCTTCTGGCCTAGCATAGAAGTCCCATTATCACTTCTATTATCATCTGTTGGTTGAAGTAGTTATAGACTTTCCAAGATTCAAGAAGAGGAGACATGAAACCTACCAGTAAGTGGGAAGAGTGTAAAAAGTTTGTAGAATTTTTAAAAAGTTCTTCACAAATTATTTATATTACTTCCACTTACAAAAACAAACAAACAAACAAACAAACAAAACCATCATCTCTTCCCTTATATCCTAAAGTGTCTCCTTTATTATGATGTCCACTCAAGGTTGTAGATCATGACATTTAAATTAGGTCCAGAATGGATGAGGGTGTGTAAGTATAATTCTGTGAAATGGACCCCCTTGATTTGAAGAGCCATAAACAAAGGAAATAAGTTATCTTCCTTCTGTCCCATGCATGATATCCAACTACGGATAAGCATAGAATATTCCCTACAGGTATCCCCATTTTAAAAAGGAGAAAAGAGGAAGTAGGCACAGTCCATGACTCATAAGTAAGTTTGAAATCTGACCAGTTACATTTTCAGTTTCTTGAAAAAGTCTCAGTTGCTTCCTAGAAATAGTCACACTTCTGAACTCTTGGTTCAATTTCTTAGTCATGTGTTGCCTTAAGAAATGGCCTGAGTCTGCAATCACCTATTATTTTAACTCTACTTTCTGCCTTTATTCTTTTCAAAACAAGCTAATAAAATTTAAAATCACTCTGTCTTTCTTGCATATGTATTTTTGCATATTGCATATATCATTTTATTAAACAAATGAAATAGGTATTTCTTTCTACTCTGGTTCCCTGTGGGACTGCCCTGGTATAACCCAACATTCAGTGGAGCCTGATGTTTAATAGAAAGGGTCAGTAACTTTCCCCTTAAAATCTTTGGGAGGTTTTGTCTAAAAGAGTGTATGAGTTATTGCCTTAAATCTGTCTTCTTAAAAAATTTTATCATCATATTCTTATCTTCATTTTTTTCCAGATATTTTCCTGAAAGTTCCCTGGTATAAATATTTGCTCTGTGCCTCTTCTTACTTTCTTTCTGGAAGAATATAACATCTTTCACAGTCTCAAATGACTTTCATCATTTTTCAAATAGAACATTCTATATTTACTCAAAAGGACTAGGCAGACTAGGGGAAAAGATCTGATTATGAACACAAGAAACCAAATGGAAAATTTCTGTTAAGAACTAATGACTGAAAAGGAATCAAATGAAGACTCTATAAAAAAAATACAAAAATTAAGAACTCAAATTGTAATCTTAACAATTTAAATCCAAGCGCAAAAGGGTTGATGAACTGGAAGTCAGATAAGAAGAAAGTACTTAGATTCCAGCACACGGAGAAAAAAAAAAAGAATAGAGAAAAGACCCAAGAGGTAAATAAAATACAATGAAAAGACCTAACATATATCTTTAGGATTCTAGTAGGAAAGGAGAATGAGGCAGAAATAATACCTGGAAAGATAAGGACTGAGAATTTCCCCAAACAGACCAAACCTATCAAGTTGTGCTAGGAATCTGATATGTTTAAGAGCTGCTGGTAATCCAAAGCAGAATAAATGCCTAGGAACCTCATAGTATAACTGATGAGAGAGAGAGAGAGAGAGAGAGAGAGAGAGAGAGAGAGAGAGAGAGAGAGAGAGGAAATTCTCAAAGGGAACCAGGAAAAAAGCTAAACATAACCTTCAAAGAATGAACAGTGAGGCTGGTATTTGACCTCTCTACAGAAACAGTAGAAGTTAAAGGACAATGGAACACCATCCGCAAAATACTGAAAGAAAAGTAATATTGATATAAAGTCTGTTGACACCCAATTAAATTGTGGGGTATATGTGTAATAAGAAGTGTAATGCAACAAAACAAAACAAATCAAAACAGAGTACATGTATAAAGGCATGAATTGGTGTGAACATCCTCTATATACAAAGATATGAAAAATCGTACTCTGTATATGAAATAAGAATTGTAATGCATTCTTAATTCTGTAATGCATATTTTTAAAAATAAAACAAGATCAACAAACTAGGAAAAAATAAAGCAAGTATCTTATTTTTAAAAATATGTAAATGATAAAAAAAGAAAAGTAATCTTGATAGAGACAGCATTACCCCACAAGAAAAGTGAGCCAAAGAGGGTTTTAAACAAACAACACTTGGAAGAATTGGTTGCTAGCAGAGCAGCCCCAAAGAAAATGCTAAGGGGAATTTTTCCAGCAGAAACAAAATGTTTTCAAAAGGAACCACAAAGACCCAGGAAGGAAAGAGGAGCAACATAAAGAAAAGCATCGTGGATCAATATTTTTTTTAAAAGGCTGCCTGTGTAATAAAGAACAAATGCACTGTCTGTGGAGCTGAGAATGTATGCAGGATTAAACACACCAGAACGACAGCGTAGAAGGTGCAGAGGGTAGTGTTTTTTGCTGACATTAAATAACAAGAAGTCTGTGGACGGGGGCTGTGGGGCTCAACCACTCTTGTATCCCTTGGTAAGAGGCAAAATGTCTAATTTACGTTAGACTCTACTGAGTCCATGTGAGGGTTGTAGTATTCAGGGTGACCATTCAAATAAGGAGAAAGTGACATGACCAGAAAAACCCACAGCGAGAAATGAAATAATGATGCAGTTATAAAGGAAAAAAATAACATATAAGGTAAAAAAATAAAAGCGATAAAAAAGCACAACAAAAGTAAATAGTAAGAGGAGTGCACTTAACATACCAGCCGTTGTATTAAAGGTTAAAAAAAAATATTTGCCTCAATTTAGAGACAAGATTGTCTGATTGAATTATTAAAAATAATGATCCCAGGGCTGGGATGTAGCTTAGTGGCAAAGCGTCTGCCTTGCATTCGCAAAGCCCTGGGTTCGACCCCCAGTTCCAAAAAAGAAAAAAAAAATAATAATGATCCCATGGTGCTTACAAGAGCATCCCTTAAATATAAATATACAAAAGTCCTAAAAATAAAAGATGAATATATATATATATATATATATATATATATATATATATATATATATATACCATGTGATTTTGAACAAGGTCTACGAAAATACTGATTACAGAGTCAAATTTGAGCAAAGAAGAATCAATGGAAATCAACAGAAGTATTTCATAATTATAAGACTCCACCCACTAGGAAACTAAGAATTACAGGTGCCTAGGCACAAATAAAAACAGCCTTAACAGAAGGTGATAGGTGTGGTGGTGCACACCTGTCATCTCAGCGGCTCAGGAGGCTGAGGCAGGAGGATCCCAAGTTCAAAGCCAGCCTCAGCAACTCAGCAAGGCCCTAAGTAACTCAGTGAGACCCTGTTTCTAAATAAAATATAAAAAGGGCTGGGGATGTGGCTTGGTGGTTGAGCGCCCCTGAGTTCAATCCTCAGTGCTGCCTCACCCCTCCAAAAAAAACAAGCAAACCTTAAACCAGCCTCAATATAATGAGCCCAAATTGACAGGACAAAAAAAGTGGGGGGGGGAGCCCTCAATTATGGTGAGATATTTGCCTATCCCTCTACTAAGTTCTAATAGGACAAATGATTCCCATATTCATAAGGTACAAAATATTTAAGCAACACAATTCACACACTGATCTAATTGTCATATATAGATTTTAACTAAGAAAAATAACAGCAGAAAATGTCCAATTCAAAAGTGTTTGACACAATTTTATAAATTGGGCCAACAGGAATACATTAAAATTATAGTTAGTCTCCTGGACCCTGGGTTTGACCCCTGGTTCTGCAAGAAAGAGAAACAAAAACAGATACCTTGCCCTTTGTGCTTAGTTTTAATATAATTCATGATTTTCATGGAGATTTTGCTTCATCATGCAAGTTCAGTCTCTGCATTCAATATGATAGTTCCCTTATGTCATAATTAAAGACTTTTCCGCTTAAAGTGTCTGACCAACAGAAGAAAATATACGATTTTAAAGTGTTTGACAAATGTATATCCAAGCCAACTATATGGCTAGCCATAAGTCTAATAGCAACACAATTTAATGGACCGAAACCATAAAGCATTATTTCCTCTGACCAGAGTAGAATTAAACTAGAAATCAGTCATAAAGATACTGAGGAACTCCCCAAGTGTTTAGTAATTAAGAGTCATGATTCCAACCCAATGGGTCAAACAAGAAATCACAGAATACACTTTTAATTGAATGCTAATAAAAACGAGATACAAAAGCTGTTGGATGCAGACAAAATTGAAGTTGTAAGTAAAGCAGAATAGGTGGTATTTCTTTTTGTATCAGAAAAAATAAAAATCAATTATACAAAATACATCTTAAGAAATTATATAAAGTATAGCAAATTAACACACTCCAAAGAAGAAAAGGGGAGAAAAGATAAATGTAGAAATTAATGAATTAGAAAAAAATAATAAGCAATAGCTTCAACGTCACAGGGTGACTCTTGGAAACGTTTTTACCAATAGAAACTTGGAGTAAAGTCCCCAAGATAAAATAGACAATGCAGGGCTTGTATTCATAAAATAAAAATTTCAGTAAATATGTAAGAAAAAAACCCCACATAATCCCATTTAAAAACAGACAAAATACACAGAAAGTTCTTTCATAGAGAAATTCAAATAACCAAGTTAAAAGGGGCTCAATTTCATTAGTCATTGAGAAATGTAAATAAAATCACAATGATTGACTACTATAAATCCACTAGAATAACTAAAAAAAAGAAAAGAAAAACAATATTGACCAAAAATTTCACCTAAACATTTCAAATGTAGAACAACTGTGTGCTTCAGGTGGGACTAAAAATGGATCTAATCACTTTTGGAAAACAATTGGAAGTATTTACCAAAACCTGAATATGTACACAACCTCTGGCCTACATATTTCACTCCTAAATATATGCTCAAAAGAAATGTGTGAATATGTGCATGAAAACACATGTACTAGAATGTTTATTGCAGTATTATTTAGAATAGTCCCAAACTGGAAATAATGCAAATGTTTATCCATAGTAGAAAGGATTTTTCAAATTGAGGCATGTTTGTAGAATGGGTTTCTGTGTAGCAGTAATAATGAATGGGATAGGGAGGGGGAGCATGGGAGGAATAGATGAATTCTAGATAGGGCAGAGGGGTGGGAGGGGAAGGGAGGGGCAGGGGGTAATTAATGATGGTGGAATGTGATCAACATTATTATCCAAAGTACGGGTATGAAGACATGAATTGGTGTGAATATACTATGTATACAACCAGAGATATGGAAATTTGTGTTCTATATCTATAATAAGAATTGTGATGCATTCCACTGTCACATAAAAATTTCTAAAAAATTTAAAAAAATTTTTAAAAATGAATGAACTTCTGCCAAAGGAAATAGTATCATGCTCAGTGCGACAAAGACACACAACAGCATCTACCGAGTAACCCCATTCATTCAAAAACACATTAGTCTTGATGCTAAAAAACAAGAAATGGCTTACCATTGGGAAGGGACCCAAAGGGAGCCTTTCTAGAATGCAGGTCCTGTTCTACTTTGTGAGGTTTTTATGAAAGAGTTTACTTTGTGACCAATGATCAAGTGGTACATTTATGGCTCGTACATTTTTTTCTATATAAGAAATACATTGATATTAAAGTTTGCAATAGAAACCAAAGTGCAGGCAGTCTTAGCATTCCACCGTAGTGTGGGAGATTTTCGTTTAAGGAGAAATGAGAGCTCAGTCTGTAACTGTGCAATCAATCAATTACAGCTGTTCTGTGACTTTCAAAAGAATCTTTTGGCAGCACATTCAACACCTACGGTTGGCTGTGTATATGTAAGGCAATTCAGAAATATTAACAGCCTATATTTTCTATATGGGAATTTAAAACATTAGAAAAAGAAAAGTGCTTTATTTTTTTTTAAAAAAAAAGCTTATCAAGTGTAGTCTCAACAGTATTTACCAACTTCTCTGTAACTTAAGATAGTGACCATCTTTTCTGTGCCTAGAGTCAGGATCATCTAATTCTTCTGGAATTCTATTTTTATTTATTTTCAGTTTAAATTCCAATATTGCTCTTTGCTGCATTTCCATCTTTGTCGAACAATCGCATCTTTCAACTATATGCAAAATGTCACCTGTGTCTATCTCTTTAAGACGTGGAAACAACACAGCTACCTGCCTCACTGTCTGTGCTTGAACCCCGTAGCAGATGCTCAGACAAATGACTGACAGGCTTGGAAAAAGCAGCATGACTGGTTGCCGATTACATCATACCTCTTATTTATACACAAGCCTGAAGATCTAACAGTGAAGCTTGTAATTTACACAGTTACCCACAGTTAATATAACATTGTTAAGTGAAATTTGAGTGACACTATTTGAGGCATTAGGTGATTTCACGAAACCTTGTTAACTGAAATTCAGACTTTTCTGAAATCAGGCAAAGATGATCCACCATTTAAAATTTTCTGATTTCCCTGTGTGATAAGACCTACCATGTCTTATTATGAGGACTTCTGTACATGCCCATCTGAGCTGTTACACTGTATCCACATATGACACCTATCAAGAGCGTGATAAATTTTTCTTGAAGGAGCTATTCAAGACCTGGGTGCTCACTCTAACAACCACACAAACAGATTGGAGAAGTGACTTCTAGGGCTCCCTGAAGATCTATTTCCAGTTAGTTTCATGCATACTCAAGTAATAATGTTTAGAAACACGTTTTTTTTTTAAAAAAATGCCAACTATAGGTCAGACCTTGCTAAGTGACAGGAATCACAAATCAAGACACACCCTGATATTTCTCAGGCAGCTTAGAGTTTGCTCTAAAGCAGGGAAGCTGTGTTATCCTAGGGCACAGAGAGAAGGCTGCCGACATTTTGGAAAGGCACCTCCTACCAACACAGGCCGTGCATCCTGTTGAGGCTGATCCCTCCTCCTCAAATGCTTTTCCATGATCTGCCTTCCTTTTATTCCATCTCCTCCGTGATATCTTAGGGGTTCAGATCCCTGACCCTGCAGTCTAGGCCAAGAACTCACTTCGATGGACTTAGAGTAGCTGACACCTTTCCTTCCCAGCGATTCAACCCCATGAGCAATCACATATGATTCCTGAGAAGAGTGGGTGAACATCCGTCTCCCAGGAGACACTCAGTTCCATAAACTCACGGTCCCTACATGTGAAGAAGGCCCTCGACAGATAATGAGAGCGTCACAGAAAAGCCGGGTTTGTGGTTAAGCCTGTTTTTTTAACTCATCGGAATGAGAGCTCAAATGTGCTTTCTGATCCTTGCCACTTCAGCCAGAGTAGTGGAATTGGATGGGTTTTGTCATGACATCATCCCTGGCCTTTATCCCGTGACCTTATTTCTTCCCCTCTGCCCAGGAGAACATATTGTCTAAGGTCAGCAAGACAGATCTGCAGCCCCAGTGTAATGTCTTCCCTTGCCAAAAAAAAGAAAAAAAAAATCCATTCTGCTCTGGGGCACACACCTGCTTCCTCCTTCTCTGCCAGCTCTCGGAGTTGAGGCCAATTAGAACCGTTCTTCTTTCCAGGGAGGGTGGGGTGAACACCTTTAGCTTCTCATGCCTGCCTCTATTCTCCACCAAACGGCAAGGATTCCGTGGGTGCCCATCATGGGCTCAGACCAGGACCAAATACAATGGGCAGTGGACTTACACCAGCTCTGGGAGTCTGCCGTGCCTCAGCCAAAGGGAGGCCCTAAGCAACTCAGGGAGACCCCGTCTCTAAATAAAATACAAAATAGGGCTGGGGATGGGGCTCAGTGGTCGAGTGCCCTTGAGTTCAATCCTTGGTACCCAAAAAAATAAGTAAATAAATAAAAAGAAAGAAAAACAAGAAATAGATATGAAAATATAAAAGCTTTCCATTTCATCATAAGAGGAACGAATCCAAAAACATTAAAAATGTAGTAGGGGCAAAATAAACCCAGTTTCTGGGCAAATCTGGCCCATGGATATATCAGGGCCTGTGGAAATAAACAACATCCTTTAATTAGCACCAAGTGCTAAATATGTAGGCTTCAAGGGCTGGAGAAGTGAAGGAGAATCATCATGATTTGAGCAGAGAAAATCTAATAGAAGAGGTTAGTTGATGTTTGAGAAATGAGTATCATTTGACATAAGCAGTGTTGGGCTGGAGGTGTGGCTCGGGGGTAGAGCACTGGGCTAGCATGCACAAGGCCACAGGTTCAATCCCCAGTACCGCTCAAACAAATAAAAAAGATTCAGCCGAGTTCAAGGGACCTTTCAGGCAAGAACCTGGGTGGGATGAAGTTTTGATTAGCGGGAATAAGCGAGGGATTTTTGTAGTGATGAAAGAAATCAGAGTGGCTGGATCTCCTTGGATCCACAGTAGCCTGGAGTGCATCCTTGGACCCTTGTAGTCTGTGAGGCATCTCTCACAGGTGGGCTGGCCAGGGGTGAGGGTGCACGTCGACAGCAGGAGGAAGCCTTGAATGGAGGAGAGCAGGGGGTAAAGTTCTGCTGAAAGACAAGTTCTCCTCCTACCCAGACGCTTGGCCAATATTTGTCAAACGGAGCTCAGCCCAGGAGGCGCAGGGCACAGAAAGCCAATTGCCTCCTGGGAGGGCTTAATAACCTATTTCAGGTTTGCCCATTAAGGGGTTAGCAGCAGCAGCAGCCACAGCAACAATAAAAGCAGTTATAAAAGGGAGAGGCCATCGAGCCTTGAGAGAGGAAAGCTAGAAAATAAGATGGATGGAGGGCGCCCACCGACAAACTACAGGGATGGAAAAACTCATAGGAACATGGAGCAAGTCAGCAACTTTCAATGATTTCAGTAAGAGCCCAAGGGCGGGGAGAATAGGAGGATTTGGCTTTTTGATCTATTGCTGCAGTTTGGGATCTTGGATGGTCCCCAAAGGCCCCTGTGTTAAAGGCTTGGTCCACTGGGTGGCGCCACTGGGAAGCAGGGAGCTGTTCCAGTCTGTTTTATCATTGCTCTGACCACAAAGACCCGACAGGAACAATTGTACAGGAGGAAAAGTTTATTTGGGGCTCATGATTCCAGAGGTCTCAGTCCCTGGATGGCCCACTCCACGGCTGTGGGCCTTGGGGTGAGACAGAACAGCAAGAAGGGAATGATGTGTTTCCTCACCGTGAGCTCCAAGCAATGGCGGCCAATCAACCATGGACTAGAACCTCCTGTTGGTAATCCTAAAAAAACCTTTTCCTCTCTGTACGTGGATTATCTCAGGTCTTTTGTTATAGTGACCATAAGCTGACAAACACATAAATGTGCATGAAACATCACAGAATTAATGAGTCCTGCATGCATATGAGAAAGGAAGGAGGAGGAGGAAAACAAAATGGAGAAAAATAAGCACATGTCTCAGGATTGACATCGGCTGGAACTGCAGTTTAATGTCTCTGCTTCCTGATCACCATGAGAACTGCCTCCCTCTGTCACACTCTTCCACCATGGTGTTCTGCCTCACCTCGAGCCCTGAGGAAGGGAGCCAGCCTCCTGTAGACTAAGACCTCTGGAAACCTGAGCCCTCAAATAAACTTTTCCTCCTCTGCAGTTGTTCTGGTTGGGTCTTTTTTGTCACAGCAGCGAAAAACCTGATTAACACAGTGACCTGTGGAAACCTGGTGAGCAGTTACATAGAGATAGCAGCTGGCCCCAAGTGGACACCTCAGGCTTAAGACCACGAGTCTGCAGGGACATCAGGGAGACTAAGAGGAACAACTTCAGGGGAGAAAGGAGGGTGGGGAACAGCTTCAGTCCAGCTGGGCAGAGGCAGAGGCAGGTCTCAGATCTCTGCAGACCCGAAGAATTACCAGATGGTGCTGCTGCTGAGGACCGTGGGATGAGCCCATCCATCATTTAAGACAATAACTGTTCATACCGAGCACCTCGGAGAGCAGAGGAGACATTGCCAGAGAGGAAAATAGACTCCTCGGGAAAGGAAAAATGTGAAAATGAGATTTTGTGGGGTTTTTTTTTGGGGGGGGAATAATGCAGGCTGATTAAAAATCATACAGTTGATTGACTTGGGTTGTTCGCTACGCCTCTCACTGTTGGTTTAAGCAAAATCCATCTCTCTCACTGTTCCATCAAGCGGGAAGTCAGCCAGAGCACACCTCAAAGTTCATAGCAGGGAACTGCTTCCATCTGCCAATGACTGTGACCTTAGAAGTTCAGTGAATCCTATCGGGCGCATGCAAGAAGCTGCATCACGAAGAGCATCAGAAGTCAGGCTGCGCGGGGGCTTCTTAAGTCATTTCAGCAACCTGGAGAGGAAGGGCGTGTCTGTGTCCATGGAGCCAAGGGAAGGAGATAAGAGGAGCCCACGAGCGGTGGAGATGGAGAACTTAAATTTTTAAGTCTTTGGCTGCCATACCTAATTTTTTTTTTTTTTTTTTGGTACTGGGGATTGAACTCAGGGGCACTGACCACTGAGCCACATCCCCAGCCCTATTTTGTATCTTATTTAGAGACAGGGTCTCCCTGAGTTGCTTAGTGCCTTGCTTTTGCTGAGGCTGGCTTTGAACTCACGATCCTCCTGCCTCAGCCTCCCGAGAGATGCTGGGATCACAGGCATGTGCCACTGCACCTGGCTTGCCATATCTAATTTTGAAAACAAAAAATCATAGCCCCTTTAATGGTGGTGAATGTGGCACAGACCATAGACTGCTGGGCTGTGACTGTTTTCTGATAAACACCACTCTCCATTACAAGAGCATCTGCAGGAAGTCAGACTACCCAAGGAAAGCTCAGTCACCTCAGCTGAAATCTCTCTTCACCATCAGCCTCAAGGTGCCTTAATAATCAAATAGGAAAGGGGAGACTATTAGTCTGTTTTCAATGACTATAATGAAATGCCTGTGGCAGCCTACTTATGAAGAAAAAAAGTATTCAGTTCACAGTTGTGGAGGCTCCAGAGCACGGTACTGAGGTCGGCTCTGCACTGGTGGAGACTTCATAGAGGATCACCATGGTAAGAATGTGTGGGACCGGGAGGAATCACATCACCCAACAGGCAGCCAGAGAGCTAGGTGGGGCCAGGCTTGCTGATTTGATAACCACCCTCTTTCAGGAATCACGTTTTATGAAAATTACACTGAGACTCTGAGTTCTCCAGGCGGGTCCTCAGACTTGGATCATGCTGTTCTCTGTATCTGAGATTCTTTTCCTGTGCTTGTTGAATGAGTATGGCCCAGTACTCCCATAAGCTCCTCACCTCTATTTTTGGATGAGAACAAAACAGACTACATGTAAGACTTTCTTCTAGCTAGAATTGAAGAATTCCCCGGGATCCTCAGGTTAAATGCCAGAGAAGGTATTTATTTCAACCTGTTAAGGACTTCATGAGAATTTACTTTGTGCCGGACACAGTCATAAGTGCTGGGAAGAGAGTGATACACAAGACAGGAAAGGTGTTTGATAGAGCTCATATTTTAGTGAGGAACATGGGATAGGCAATAAATAAGTATGTAGTGACAGGAATAAATAAACACATAAACAATATTCAGGTAGTGATAATGCTGGAGATTACACAAGACTGTGGATTAGTCTGACTGTTGGAGACAGGGATCTAAAGAGAGGGAGGAATCGATATTTAAACATATTTAATGAGAGGGTATAGTTAGAGTAAAATGAAACAACAGCAGGAAGAAGTATACTCTGGTTTTTCCTTTAGATACGGGGGTCTCTGAAATCCTAAGCAAAAAGATGCCTGCATGATTCAGAGATTCCATGCTGAGAGAAATGAAAACATAATCCACATAAAAATATATACACGAATGTTCATGGCAGTGTTATTCCCAATATCCTAAAAGTGGAGACAAACTCAGGATCTATAAACTGATGATGGATAAGCAAAATGGGGCTTGGCCATACGATGGGACACTATTTGGCAATATGCTGCCCCAAGATACTCCACTGTGGGGTTAAGGACTATTTTGAGCGAGAGGCACCTGAATGACAGCAGATGTGAGAAAGGCATCCTAATCTGTCTTCATCCTGCACAGAGGAGCCGGAAACTTCCGTGTGAAAGAAGCCCTCCCTATCCCAGGAGAAAGAACATGTTCTTTGGCTCAGAGACACAGCTGAGAGAATTCTGTGGGGAAAAAAAGAAAAAGACCTTGATAAAATGATTCCTACCTCCCTGCAGCCTCCTCACCTACTCTAACTGCTTTCCCACCATTTTCTCTTTTATTCCACCTAATGCAAAGGCAGGTAGGTATTGCCAATTCTTTGGGGTCTTCGTTTCCTGATAAGGGCTCCTATGTCAAATCAAATTTATATAAATCTGTATGCTTTTCTCCTGTTTATCTGTCCTGTGTTGATTTAATTCTCAAGCCTGACCAAAAACTCTTTAAAAAGTGTAGATGTAGAATTTTGCCTCCTGAGAAGAGTCAAAAGCAATGAAGTACTGAGACAGGAAGTACTGACACAGGCTGAAGTGACACAGGAAGTACTGAGACAGGAAGTACTGACATAAGAAGTACTGGTACAGGAAGTATGTACACAGGCAGAACTAACACAGGAAGTACTGACACAGGAAGTACTGAGACAGGAAGTACTGACATAAGCAGAACTGAGACAGGAAGTACTGACACAGGAAGTACTATCACAAGCTACAATATGGAGGGACATGTGAAGGAAGGCAGTCACTAAAGACTATGTGCTGCAGGGTTCCATCTATGTGGAATGTCTAGAATAGGTCAATCCAGAGAGACAGGAAGAAGCTGAGTGGCTGTCTGAGGAAGAATGGGTAGTGACTACTAATGACAGGGTGTTTCTTTTAGGGGTGATGACCATGCTCCAGAATTAGATTCCGGTGACAGTTGCCAATCTGTGCCTGTCGTAAAAACCACTGACCTGGGTGTTTAAGTGGGTTGGTTTTATAGTATGTGAATTTGATATCAATAAATCTGTGAGGAAAAAGAAAAACTACCACAACAAAGGGGTCTCTGGACCACCTGGGCTTGAGGGACACTGGTTTGCAGTTCTAACTCCTCTCTCCCAACGCCATCTCGTGTTGCTAATTTGAGTTTCCTAGGACTGTGTATATGTTTTGGCCCCAACTAAACTAACTCTCTCAAGGGGACTAGGACCACAGCATATCTTTTTGGAAGGGACAGCATTCAACCCGGACGGAGTCCAGGTTCTATTTCTATTGAAATTCTCACTCACCAAAGTCATGATTTTGTAAACTCTGAACAGCTCCCAGGGTAGAGCATTCCAGCCAGGCCTCCCTAGTTGTAACGATCATGAAAGCTATTATTCAGCCTCCAGAGTGGAGCAGACAGAGTCTCACTCCAGTGACCAGGCTGCAACTTAGCCTCTGCTCAGACTTTCTTATTTTGCAGTCCACTACCTTGGCCTATCAGCAGATGAATTTGGCTTAGCCTGATTCTGATGTCCACCGATTTCTTAATGTCAAATAAAAGGGCAAACCAAGTGAGCCGCTCAATTTTTCTGAAAAGTACAAAGCATCACGGATTCCTGAACCACTAGGGGGTAGGTCACTTCAAAAGTCAAAATCCCAGAAGAATTAATATACGTACATGGAAATTTGAACGGAATTAGGTTAATAACCACTTTCAGAAATGTATCCTTCTGCAATACAGGGAGCAATGCAGATTTCCGCTGGTCTTCTGTTTGTTTTATTTAACGAATGTTCCTAAAACTATTGAGGATGATGGTTTTGTTTCTTGCTCACAGTTCGTGAAATGTTTGGCTTTCCATCCTCTGGCTCTCCTTATTTGCTTATCAAGCAGTGTTTGCAAATGTCAATGTCAATCAAACCACAATGAGGATGCCTCACATGTGGTAGGACATCTGGCCCAGGAGTCAAACAACTGGATCCCATCCTGACATCTGTCCCAAATTGGGTAGGGGATTGTGGACATGCCCCTGAACACCCCAGAGAGTTACTTTGTGCATCTGGAAGAGAGGGTCCAATACTACCTGGACAGCTCACAGGGTAGGTAAGTTTCCACCTGAAGAAACTGTAATTTGATGGATGTTGCACAAGATATATAACCTATGATATCTGAAATAATCTTGAAAAGTGCTCAACACGATGTAGGTGCTTCATAACTATTTGTTAGAGCAAAGGGGAAAAAATTCATGAACACGTCTTTAGAAAAAAATATTATTTTAAATTACCACTGCATTAGAATGCAAAGCCAAAGCTCTAGTTAAAAATATATTACGAGGTTGAGGGTGTAGCTCAGTGGTAAAGGGCTTGCCTATCATGCATGAAGCCCTGAGTTTCATCCCCAGCACTAGAAAAGGAAAAAAAAAATACCATTTGTATCTGTTCAATGATTAATACCCAGATTGTATAGAGAGATCCTACAGCCCAACTACATCAACAACAACTAGAGGAGTAAATTCTGGTGTTCTATTGCACAGTGGGGTGAGTGTAATTTGAAATAATTGGCTATATATTTTATGAAGAGCTGCAAGAGATGTTTTAAGTTTCCTAACACAAAGAAATGATATTGCATGACCAATGTGATTCTATATCACGTACAACCAGAAGAAGAAGAAGTTATACTCCATTAATGTATGATATGTCAAAAGCATTCTATTGTCATACATAACTAATTAGAATTAAAAAAATGTTTAAGGAGTTGGAATTGCTTACTATCCAAATTTATGAATTGTATACATGTATTGGATTATCACACAATGCCCCACAAATAGGCACACTGTGTATCAAAAGGAAAAAGGAATAGACATCCCCTACAAAGGATAGACCAAGGGCCAATATGGATTTGAAAAGATGTTCAACCTCACTAGTCACTAGGGCCATGTCAATCACACCACAATGAGGGTGCCCACACTCTTCACTTTTGGTCAACAGGACTGGAAGTCCCAGCCAGCGCCACCAGGCAAGAGAAAGAAAGAGACTCCAAATTGGAAAAGCAAAATTCAAATTGTCACTGTTTGCAGATGACATGATCTTATATATAGAAAATCTCAAAGACTCTGCCAAAAACACTGTTGGAAGTAATAAACAAATTCAGCAAATTGCAGGATACAAGCTCAACGGACAAAAAAAACAGTAGTTTTTTTTTTTTAATACCAATAGCCAATTATTTGAAATAGAAACCAGGAAAGCAGTCTCACTCACAATAGCTACAATAATCAATCCATCAATACAAAGAAGTACATTTAGCCAAAGAGATAAAAGAACTTTCAAACTGAAAAATATAAACCAATGATGAACAGAAAAGAAAAGAAAAAAACAGAAAAGAAAACACGGTATCCGTGGATGAGAACCACTACTGTTAAGATGTTCATACTATCCAAAGTGATCTTCAGATTATACGCAATCCTTATCAGACTTGCAAAGATAATGCTTCACAGACGTAGGAAAATCAACTCTAAAATTTTTGGAATTTTAGAATTAATTTTAGAAACACAAACACACACACACACACACACACACACACACACACATTATAAACCCCAAAGGCACAGCCCCAGTGACCTGTCTCCTCCAGCCACACCTACCTGCCTACGGTTACCAACAAGCTAATCCATCAGTGGATTAATCCATTATGAGGTTTTAGCTCTCATCTTCTGGTCATTTTTCCTCTCAAAATCCTTGCATTATCTCACACATGAGCCTCTGGGGGACATGCCATATCTAAATCACACTAAGCTGTGCATCCACAGTCGACTAATTTTCAACAAGGATGCCAAGAACACACACTGAAGGAAGGACAGTCTTTTCAATAAACAACACTGAGGAATTTGGATGTCCACATATAGAAGAATGAATCTCTGTCTCTCAAAAGTTACAAAAACAGAGCACTCAAAAAGACTGAAATGCAGGACCTGAAACTATGAATCTATTAGAGAGAAACATAGAAAACAATGCAGGACATTGGAATGGGCATGGATTTTTTTTGGATGAGACCCTAAATGAATATTATGCTAAGTGAAAGAATCCATTCATACAAAGCTACAACTTGTGTTGTAAAAAGTCCATCACAGACCAATACACCGAGACAGGAATCCTTTATAGCTTCCAGAGACTGGGGAGGAGAGAAGAAGAAGGGGGAAATGAGGAGTGATTGTTCCTGGGTCCAGGGTTTCTTTTTTGGTGTGATCCAATGTCCTGAAATTGATAATGGTGATGGTGTTCCACTTTTGCAAATACACTAAAGTCTCTGACATGTCAACTTTAGAAGAGTGAATTTTATGATATAGGAATTATACTACAATTTGTAGAAAAAAGAAGTAGACAGGAAAAAAATAAACAAATAAACAAACAACCACAAACACCTGTAATTCCAGCAGCTCAGGAGGCTGAGGCAGGAGAATCGTGAGTTCAAAGACAGCCTCAGCAGCTTAGTGGGGTTCTGAGCAACTCAGGGAGATCCTGCCTCTAAATAATATGTATAAAAGGGGCTGGGGATGTGACCCTATGGTTCAGCACCCCTGGGTTCAGTAACCAGTACAAAAAAAAAATAAGAAGAAAAAGAAAAATAATTGTAATGGGAACAGAAAGACAAATGAAACCAAGTGTAGAGGCCAGGGTGGCCCAGCAGGAAGCCAAGGGTTGTGGGAGGTGACATCTCCGGTATTAGATCGAGTCAGGCATCCTTATTTTCTATGAATTTATTTTATATTCTCAAAGTTGGGAAACATCATTTTACAATTTAAAACATCCATTGGAATGAAGGAACTAGAAAGACCCTTAGAGATTTTAGCTTCCTGTGGAACAAATATCCTCCATCTTTAGGTAAAAGCTTTCTTCTCCTTTAAAAAAAAAATAGAATGCTTGCTTTAAATCACTGTTTTTTGTTATTTTCTAATTAAAACATTATCATTATGCAAATTTATGGGTAGAATATGATATTTCCATGCATGTATACATTGTGTTCTGACAAAAAATTAATAATCAGGATCCTGGCAACTTTTGATATATTTTCTAATCCAACTCCACCTGATAAACTGTATTTGCTACTTTTCCAATGAAACTCTCTCTCCCAATCGACTCTACCTCCTCGTTCCTGAAACATATCGTGCCCATTTTTGCATCTCCAGCATTTCCATGGTTCACGTGGGAAACACCTCTGTCTAATCTGCTCTGAGCTACACAAAGGAGGCAGCATACACCCCAGAGGGCCAGCTCTTTTGCTCTGCACAACGCCTGGAGGTTCATCTTGGAAGAATGAGATGAGGCTCCTAAACATAGTTTTGATACATTAGGGAATAAAGTAAAGAAGAAGAAGAAGGAGAAGGAGAAGGAGAAGGAGAAGGAGAAGGAGAAGAAGAAGAAGAAGAAGAAGAAGAAGAAGAAGAAGAAGAAGAAGAAATATATATATATATATATATATATATATATATATATCTGGTTAAAAGCATAAAAAGGGTTCACTTTTTCTGAAAAATAAAGTCATGGCGATCTGGCTTTCCAATGGTTTGGTTCGAGAGTTCTGGGAGAGGAAAGAAATGGTAAAGGTTACCCCACCCAGAGATCTTGAGATAAGTACTGGGCACAATGGGGTCTGACTTGTTGGTGAAGGTTAGATTTTTGTATTTTCCTTCAGGTTTTAGGGATGGTTGTATTGTACACCTGATTTCAATTTTTCTTTCATCGTCTTTTACTTCACTCTAGTTAGCACAGTTAATAGTTAACCCTCAACTTACTGCAACTCACAGCCTGTATTTACCCATTGACTGGTGAAGGATTCCTGGAGATTCTTTCTTTCTTGGTATCCTAAAGTGAGTACCAGTTTCTTTCAGTATCATTCCAAAGGTAGAAAACTGCTCACTGATAGCGTCGAGAGAATAGAATATATTAATTCATACAAAAGTGTTTATGAGATCCTTCTTTACACCAGGCCCATTGCTAGGGGCTGCTGATTCTGGAGTACGTAAGACAGAGCCTCTGACTTGGTGAGCTTCGGATTCTATGCCACCCTCAAATAGGCCTCGGGTTCTTTCTCAGTAACTTACAGGAGTATAATAACTTGTCAAAACCAAGAAATTGACACTGGTACTGTTTTATAAACTCAAAAAAAAAGACCTGATTCAGATTTCACTCTCCCTTCCACATGTTCTGTAAAGTAGAGCTCTATGAAATTTTATCCTGTTTCTAGACTCAACCAGCCATCCCCTCACTCAGGACATACAACCAACTGTGTAGTCACACAAAGAGTCTGTCACGGTCCCCCATCTGATGGCTATTGCTATGATTCTGTCACTTTGAGAATAATAATGGACTTTGTAAAAATTTAAGTTTGATGGTTTCCTTGGGTGAAAATAAGCTTAATTAAATGTATAGGCTTTTGGTTTTGGGGGAAATGATATCTTACAATTTACTAGTGTTAAAGGGCAGAAGCCTATTGTTAGGGTTTGGAGGTGAGGTGTCCTGCACAAGCTCACGTGAGATGATGAAATAAGGTTTAGAGGAGAAATGGTTGGGTTATGAGGGCCCTGACCCCATCAGTGAGTTAATCCCCTATAGGGATTCACTGAGTGGTCGCTGAAGGTGGGTAGTGTGTGGCTGGAGGAGGTGGGCCCCTATGGACATGCCTTAGGGTTATATATTTTGTATCTGGCAAGTGGAATCACCTTTTCTACTTCCTGATCATCATGTGAGCCACTTCCCTCCACCAGACCCTTCCGCCATGATGTTCTGTCTTACTTCAAGTCCCAAGAAATAGAGCCGGCTTCTATGGACTGAGACCTCTGAGACTGTGAGTCCCCAAATAAACTTTTCTTATTTCTCTAAATTCTCAGACAGGAGAGGGACAGTGTACCCCTCCTACCCTCCAGTTTTATTGGGGAAGTTTCCAGAGAGTCTCTTGGCTTTTGATTGACAGCCTAGGAGCTGTATGGAGCACCTCCAAGAGAGGATGGCGTGGTGTCTCCTATTGGGTTGAAGTGTTTTAAGAAAACGGAGTCCTCTATTCTTGCCTCAATTTCCTGTCCCCTGAGTAGGTTCATTACCCTTTGAATAGCCCTCAGCAAATGTCCTTTGTGAGGGTCTTGATGTCGTGGTGGCCAGGGTGATTGGGGGTGTGACAGTTTTAGTGATAGGGAGGGCATGGGCCACCTGGTAGGTGTGACTGGTGATTTTAAAAGTATCAAAGTAGGATGCTACTCTGTCCGGGGGAAGCTTTGACATACCAGTCCCCATCTTCCCTGGGCGGGCCTGTCAGCTGAGGTGCCCGGTGGCTTCTGGTTGGCCTTTTTGTCCTTCCCTGCTCACCCGTTCATGGATCACTAGCTGCCTAGCTCTGCCACATAAATTCTCTGCTGCTTTTCTGCTGCTGTCCCCCATTTATACTCTATGTTTAAAAATCTCTGAAGCCACCCCCGCCTCCCCAGAGTGAAGCCACCCCACGGATTTCACACTTTTTATTACTTCACTGGCCCAACCCTGTCCCTGGGCCCGGCACAGTTAGGAGGAAAAGATGAACGCACATTTCTCCCAGGCCCCAGAGCTCGGCATGCGCATGCTGGAGCGGAGAAAAAGAAGATGAAGAAGGAAAGCAATCTGGAGAGCTCTGCTTCGTGGCCCAGCAGAACAAATAGAGATTCCTTCCAGGCTCTGGGGACTTTGAAAAGCTCTGGCAAGTTAAGGCTGAGGATGTTTTAGAGAGACTTGGTGCCCAGAGCCTGGTGCCTATGATATCCCGAGGTCAATGTGGTGAAAGGTCATCAAGTCCATTATTTTTTAAAGTCATTAAATCAATAATAAATACTAAACCAGGAGTGGACCCCACTGAGACTCTCCAAGTGTGGTTAGTGGAAGTGACTGACCCCTGGGGACAAGAGTGAGGATTTTCTGAAGTTACCAGATTTCATCTAAAACAAGATGGTGAAGCAGTAATTTTGCAAAATGCCTTGTCGACTTTCTAAGGAACACACGCACCTGCCCCATCCTGAAGACGGGCTTGGAGACACAAGGTACAGCAAAATAAGTAAATAAATAAATAAATAAACAAGTGGCTTTGATGATGACCTTGCAGGATCAGGGGTCTGGGGAGCAGGCACACCCAGAGAATGGACAACCAGCATTTTACCCCACAGTGTACAAAGTGCCACCCAGGTTCTTCATTGGCTGGGTACTAGGGTACTCTATTTTCGCGAATGTCACCTAGGCTTTAAAGTCTCTTATTGGGTCGTTTAAAGAAATATACCTTTAGTTGTCCCCACCCCCCTTTGATTGCATGTGGCATGGAAGTCTTCTTGGATCAAGGGTCTCCGGATACAGGCGCAGTTCTTGCTTTTTAAACTAAACTATCATCTTTTTTTTTTTTTTAAAGAGAGATTTCTCTCTCTGTGGGTCAGACCGACCCCTTCCCTGCACCTCCTATTTGTCAAGGGGCTGTTGAGGTGTGTGGACTTCGGATGTGCCACATCCAGAGGTGCTGTGGTTTAGATATGGTGTCCCCCAAAAGCTCACCCGTGAGGTAATGCAGGAAGGTTCAAAGGAGAAATGGTTGGGTTGTGAGGGTCTTAACCCAATCCGTGAATTAATCCCCTGATAGGGATTCACTGAGTCGTCACTGAAGTGGTGGGTGTGGCTGGAGGAGGTGGGCATTTCAGGGGTGGCTATGAGATGCATATTTTGTATCTGGAGAGTTGAGTCTCTCTCTGCCATCTGATCACCATGTGAGCTGCTTCCCTCGCCCACACTCTTCCGCCATGATGTCCCGCCTTACTTGGATCCTTGAATAATGGAGCCGGCCTTCTATGGACTGAGACCTCTGAAACTGTGGCCCTCAAATAAACCTTCCTCCTCTACAATTGTTCTGGTTCGGTCCTTTTAGTCACAGCAGTGAAATAGCTCACTGAAACAATAGGCTATGGTGCCACTGGGTGCATTAAGTGCCTGTGACTTTCCACTCTGGTTTATCTCCCCCAGCCCTGCCTTTCTTACAGCCCAATTTACATTGAAGGCTAAATTCTGATTCCTGAAAAAGGACCACTGGGTTTTCTATTTTCTCACAATCTCACGACATGGAGAAGCTGCCTGATTAGAAATCAGTGCCAACTAGTGGTGTCCAAAGTGTGCAGACAGGCCCAAAACCATTTCTCATTCTTCTTAAAATATTCTGGAAGGTTCAATGTCTGTCTCCACTCGCCAGGAGTCACGGCGCTTATGCTCTTTGGAAGGAGAAAGGAACACGCTCCTAAGATCTAGATCTTAGGAAGGCGCTCCTCTGGCCGTCAAAGGAATAACTGCGTACAGACAGAGGGAATATGCTTTCCAATAGCAGGGCGTCTCATCTGGAAACTGGTGTTCCAAAGCTCTGCCTGATGTGTCGCCTTCGTCTCATGCCATAGCACTCTCGGAAGAAGTCCAAGCTCCCTTTGGACCATCTGCCCTCGCTCACATTCTCTAAATACTTACTGTCTCTCCTACCCCTTCCTTTTACTTTCCCACCTTCTTCCCCACAGTTGATGACAGTATTTTCCCTTTTTGTCCTGACCCAGCCACCATAGTTTGGATCAAGGGCCCACATGGCCAAGCCCTGGTTGCCATCTTGGTGCTGATGGTGGAAATGTTAAAAGACTGGACCAACTGGGAGGTCTGGAAGTCATGAGGGTGGGGCCTGGAAAAGGATGGTGGGACCCTGGTCACTTCCTCCTCTTTTGCTACCTGGCCAGGAGATGAGCAATTCTGCTCTGCTGTGATATGTTGCCTCGCCATAGGCCCAAATCAGGGGACCATGGATCATCAATGGCATCTCCAAAACAGTGGGTGGAAATAACCTTTTTGCATTTTTTAAGTTGATGATCTCAGGTGTGTGCTTATAGTGACAGAAAGCTAACATGTGATCTCATATTTAGTCAAATTTTGAGGGGCTGGTTCAAGTTCCAACTCTTCTGTGGAACCTTTCTTCACCTCTTGCCTGCTCCCAGGCTCCTCTGAAGGGGAGGGGCATTGCCATTGACTAACCATCCATCAAGATCCAACCGTTTTAATGCATTTTATCTAATCCTATCCTCTCCGCAAGGCAAGAAAGGTGTTAAAATGAAGATAAAAGCTCAGAAAAGCCACAATGTCCTTACTTTGATGGGCTAGCAGTGACCGAGCCTCTTAGTTCTGAGTCCCAAACCCATGTCTTTCAGGATCTGCCCTTGCTGTTGGCCTCTCTCAAGGACAGCTTCTGACCCCTACCTGATATTTTTATCCAGTGCCTGATAGATCATTCCCAGGGACAACTGTCCACAGTGCCTTGTTATTCAGAGTGCCTTTTAAATAGAACCTACTCAATAGTTAGTCCTTGGTAGAGGTTTTTATTTCCCCCCTTCATTCTCTTTTTATCCAACTCCAAGTCTGACTGATTGATTCTTCCCACATGCAAAAAGACTTCCTTCTAAGAACAAAATAGCTAGGTGTCTAGAATGCCCAGGGAGAAGGAGAAACCCAGCCATTCACACAGGATTAGGGGCAAAGAGTCAGGCCCAGAAGCTGGCTCCCTGCTGGGGCGTCTGCTCTGGCCACTTCTGGCCTCCAGAGGAGAAGAGGCAGGTGGAGTTCACGTGTCCTTTGGAAGTCGACAGGCACTCCTCCCAGGTGACAAAGAGCCCAAAGACCAGCAAGAGCAAGTGGGTCAGCACCTTCTTCTGGCTGGGGACCCTTCCTGTGTGTCTCAGAACCTGCCTTCACAATGAAGGTACCTGATTGTGGAAGAGCACATTCTCCACGGCAAAATTGTGAAAGGTACTGAAGAGAGTGAAAAAGGAGGAGAAGCACGGCACACTAGTCCAGCAGTCCCACGTCCTGGAAGAACCACACTGGTCTCTGTTTTTCAGGTATGAGGGCCTGGTTTCAGTTTTCAGGTGCCTTGCTCTGACTCACCTGGAGTTTCTACCTGAGGCTCCCCAATCTTTGTCCTACTCTCTCTTTCCCAGAGACTCTGCCCCTCTTTCTCAGCTGAATCATCTCCTCTGCAAAGAAGGCTGGCCTCATCCCCCAGGTGAGGGACTTAGGTGCCCTCTTTAAATAATTTCTTTCTTTTTGATATTGGGGACTGGACCCAGGGGTGCTTAACCACTGAACCACACCCCCAGTCCTTTTTCTTTTGTTTTATTTAGAGACAGGGTCTCGCTAAGTTGCTTAGGACCTCACTAAATTGCTGAGGCTAGCTTTGAACTTTCGATCCTCCTGCCTCAGCCTCCTGACCCCTGGGATTACAGGCATGTGCCACCACACCCGGTTCTCTTAAGCAATTTCTTTGCACTGTGTGAACTGTGCATGTAAATCTCTCCACTGTATGCATCAACTTCCTAATCTTTTATTTCCTTTATGTCTTGCTCTATGATGATTTTTTTTTTCCTTTGGACCTCAGGGCCAGGCCCTGTGTCCACCATGATTACCAAATAGATGCTTGACAAATGGATGTGAAAAGAATGAAGAACTGCTGCCCATTATTCATTCCTGCCTTGTATTTTCTTTTCCACACCTTCTCTTCCCCCTCACCACACACACACACACACACACACACACACACACCCCTATACACGCACATGCCTGCAGTTATACTAATGACTCATTTACTAACATCCATGAGATTTTGCATACTGCCTTTTTGTAGGTTACAAAGTTAGTCTGTGTAAAACACATTTTTAAATTATTGCACACACTAGTATATAGACATAAATAATTTACATAGTTCCCTTTTATTGGCTATTCTGGATCTCCTATTTTTTTAAAAAAATATGAATAGTTCTGCAATAAATGTGCCAACAGTTGTCTGCATTTGAATTCTTTTTCGGGGGGTGGATTCCTAAAAGTGGAATCATCAGGTTAAAGGGAATAATAGACATTTAAAAAAATGGGAGAAAAATCTTCAAAGTACACAGTCAGTAGTTTCTAGAAGGGATGTTGATTCTCACCTCAGCACATGTTTCTTTTCAAAATTGCTTCTGAACATCCCTTGGCAGTAAAAGAGGGCTTGCAATCTACAGTAACAGGCCAATGTCACCTGACAATGACTAACAGTCAACGTTCCCTTGAGCAAACTTGTCAAAAAATATTTTCTGTCACCTCCCAATCTTGGTTTTGCCTCTGCAAGCGCCATTCATGCCTTAAGGTCTGGTTCCAATCTTACCTCCTCAAGGAAACTGCGGTTCACTTTCCTCTCTGGGAACCTCAAGGTCAAGGGACCAAAGCCTGCACTTCCCGGGACACACTCCACTGTTTGCTCCTGGTTCTGAGCAGACTGCTTGCTGGGCAGAGTTCCCAGAGACGTAAAGGCCGATGGATATGTGTGAGTGGCCTCTCTCGATTTTGGAGGGACTTCTCCTCTTGGCCTAGCAGGGGCCTGCTATTCATGTGACTCCAACTTCCCTAACCCACGGTTGGGCGGGATAACCCACATGGGCCAACGTGAGCCCTTCCTGAGAGCTGAGGTTCAAATTCTAGGACAAAGACACTTCTGCTGGAGCGCAGCCAAGCTTCTCAGGGTCACTTTGCCTCCCTGCTCTAGTTTGGAAGTCGAATGTCCCATGAAGGCTTGGCTCTCCAGGTGGCTCTCCAGAGAGGAAGGAGGAGGAGCCCCGTAGAAGGTCTATAGTCACCGGGGACATGCCCCCGGAGGGGACTTTGGGACTCTCTTCAATTTTCGGCTTCTGGCTGTGAGGGGGACCGTTTGCTCGGCCACATGCTCCCCGCTGTCGCCATCTGTCATGCCCATCTGAAGCTCGAAGCAGCGAATCTATCTCATCTTGGACTGGAACCTCCCAAACTGTCAACCTAAATAATCCTTTTCTCTTTATAAGTCAATCATCTCGGCTATTCCATTACCGTGATGGCAAACTGACCGACCGACTCCCCCTGAACAAAGTCTGGCTCAGAATAAAACCAGCGTGAGGGACAGCAGAGCCGAGGGCAGGCGAGACACTCCTGCAGACATCATTTGAAGGCTCTTCCCTCAATATCCACCAGAGTTCCAGAAACCTCCCCTGAGATCCTCCCCAGATCCTCAGACGCTGAAGTTCCTGTACAAAAGGGTCCAGTGTTCGGATGCAACCTGGGTATCACTTCTTGTGTGCTCAGATCATCGCTAAATGACTTGTAACAGCCCATACGATGTAAAGAGCCGTTTGACTGCATGGTTCAGGGGTAATGTCAAGGGACAACGTCTGTTCATATTGGTACAGACATTTTTTGGGGGGCAGCTGTACTAGGGACTTTGTCACATGCTACCCAAGTGCTCTAGCACTCGGCTATATCCCCAGCCTGCCATCCCCAGCCCCACTCGCCATACTTTTCTGATCTGATTTATGGCTGGTGAAATCCACAGGTGTGGAACCTATAGATACAGGAGATTGAATACACCTGAATTCAACTGCTATCCGCCATAAGCTCTGTGCCTTGAAATTCCTTCTTAGGTGACGGTAAAATTCTCTCTCTCTCTCTCTCTCTCTCTCTCTCTCTCTCTCTCTCTCTCTCTCTCTCTCTCTTTGTAAGTTAGAATGGATTGGTTGTCTGGTAACTGCTACTAAGTTAGAACCCACGCCCAGAAGTCTACCTTACCGGCTCTTAGTGGGTACACGTATTCACTGATGGTTGTTTCTTTAATTCCCATTTTACATTCAACACTGCTCCCCTCTAAAATGGAACTGCGTTGTAATTCCCATGCAAGGTTAATTTCTAGGAGTTCATAAATCCTAAAGAATCTCTCTCTCTTTTTTTTTTTAATCCAAGGTTCCCCTCCAGCCATCCCGCTACCGTTTGACTTTAAGAGGATGAAAGTTAGCGATTTCGAATTATGTTTTAATTATTTCTTTCATAATAAACCAAATTAAATTTTAAAAGCGAAAGACATTTTCTGCTCTTGAACTTGGAGCTGTAGCTTTTAATGAAATCTTGTGCAGTATTTTTTTTAATTTTAATAAATTTTTGACATCTCCCCACGAAGCCTATCTTTTTCCAGAAAAAGATTATCAATGTTTAATTTTGCTTTATTATGATGTTCTTTTTATGAGTCACGGAGAAACTTCTCTTCTGCATAGTTATTTTCTGGTAATACATGTTCTAATTTCACCTCTGATAAACTTTGATTTAAGCTTTACAATTCTAGTCAACTGAATATTTTTCCTCCCCTGAGACAGTCTGAATTCAGTCAAAAGAAAAATCCAATTGGAGCCTATCTCTAGAAGAATCATATTTATTTATGAGGTATTTCTTTTGTAATATAGCTTGACCAATCCTATTCTATCCCCTGAAGAAGTCTACCTCATTGCTCTTAAATTTAACTTAAACCTTTTGACATGAGACAAGTTTACCCCAAGCTTTTTAATTACCCAATATGCTTCTATTTAACTATGAATAGGGTCTAGGATTGAATGTGAGTACCTGAAAGAAATTATTTTTATTGCTAGTACACACACACACACTCACACACACACACACACACAAAAAAAAAAAAACCTTTTAAAGATATATAAGCTGATCTGGTATTGGTAGAGTGCTTGCCTAGCATGCATGGGGCACTGGGTTTGATCCTCAGCACCGCATAAATGTAAAATAAAGATGTTGTGTTCACCTAAAACTGGAGGCTGACTGATAGTGGGGTAGGGAGGGGGAGCATGGGAGGAATAGATGAACTCTAGATAAGGAAGAGGGGTGGGAAGGGAAGAGAGAGGGCAGGGGGTTAGCAAGGATGGTGGAATGTGATGGACATCGTTATCCAAAGTACATGTAAGAAGACACGAATTGGTGTGAATCTACTTTGTATACAACCAGAGATATGAAAAATTGTGCTTTATTTGTATAATAAGAATTGTAATGTATTCCACTGTCATTTATTTTTTTAAAAAAATAAATTAAAAAGAAATATGTATATATATATTTCTTTTTAATTTATTGCTCAAGTATGTAAATATCAAAAAATTCTGAGAACCATTACTGTTTCATCTATAATTTTCCAGACTTTTATAGAGAGATAAATCTTCATACTTTGAATCAAACCATATACATTGAATTATTCCTCCAATACACATTTAGGTACTCAGTTATTTTTTCACCACTATTCACTGAAGATTTACCTCATTTGTTAGATGATAGCATAGTCTTCTATTGGATAAACATGACTTAATATAATCAATTTTGCTTTTAATGGATAGTGAGGGTGTTTCTAGATGACTGCCAATATAGATAATGTCCTGACAAATACCACATGACATCTACCTTTACGCAACTAACAGGGAATTCCCTAAATGTACGACAAATATTGTTTTAAAATTCTAAAATTTGAAGTTTAAAATTCCATTGCTAGATTAAAAGGTAGGCACATTTACTTTTAATATAATTACCATGGAGCCTTTTAAGAAGGAGAAGAGAAATTGCAACCTCTCATATAGCACAGAATATAGCCTCTCTCACTATCAAAAAACATAGGCAGAGTTTTCTAAAATGTGGTTTGGGAATGTGGTTGGGGGATCACCTGCTGTAGATGTTCTGCGTATCTCTGAAACTCAGTGCCAAACCATCAGTGAGTGAAGTGGATGCACAGAGCCCAGCAATCTACTTTCTGCATTATCTCATCCATATCATTTAAAAAGGCACTTACTGGATAGATACTTAAGGATATCTTTTTTTTTTTTTTTTGGTGGTGGTGCTGGGGATTGAACCCAGGGCCTTGTGCATGCCAGGCAAGCACTCTCCTGAGCTATATCAGCTATATCAACTGAGCTACACCCCAGCCCCCTATTTTCATCTTTTAACAGAACATTTATGTGCATAGTTTTCCTGTTTATTGTTTCTTTCTCTCTTCATCTGAATTGTCGGTTCATATACTTTATCCATCTCATTTGGGATGGGGTTTCACTGTTTACTTCTATAACCTCATTAGATATTAAGGATATTACCTTCTCCCCAGCCACATATCATTAATCATTCTTTACAACTCCCAGAATGCCCCCACACCAAGAATATAAAAATCAACTTTCAGATTATCTCCTACTATTTAGTTTTTAAAATCAATCCACAACCCTTTCTTGGAATATATTTTTAAAATAAGAAGCTCATTTTCTCAACATCTAAAACTTTAACACATTGTGAAATGGCCCTTCAAGAAGGTTATGAGAAAATATTAACTCACCAACTGCATGGAAGATAGTCAGTTCTCACTGGCAAAGCTACAAGTTGAATATTTTCCTAATATTGCTTTACCTGAAACTCTAGATGCTAGAAGGCAGATGCTATGTTAATGTTTTTCCCCAATTTCTAAGAATTTTTTTTTTAAGCACAAGGGATTGAACTCTTTGAAAATTAGAAATTCGATGGCTCTTTATCTTATTCTTTTTAATTTTAGGCAAAGAAAATGTCTCGGAATAATTTTTGTTTTCTCTTGTTTTATACAATTTCAGATCCTCCATCCAAAGAAGATAAAGTGACATGGACTATATTATAAGAAGTATTTGATATTTTTAAAACGATATCTTTTATCGACAAGAAGATCGTATCTGGCGTCCTTCATTTTTGCAAGTGTTAATTCTATTTTATTTGGGGTAATAAGATTCCAACACCTGTTTAATCATTTTCCGTGTTTAAATATCCAGTCTCTTAGATTTGAGTAACGATTTCTTTTTCCTGTTCAAGTATTGTTTAAAACGATTAGCAATGCCTTTAATTGAGATGAAAAAGTAAACTGGTTTTATTGTCTGCTTGGAATGGAACTCTAGGGATAAAAACTCAATGTCAGCTGGGTGTGGTGGTACATGCCTATAATCCCAGCAGCTTAGGAGGCTGAGGCAGGAGGATGGAGAGTTCAAAGCCAGCCTCAGCAAATGTGAGACTCTGTTTCTAAATCAAATACAAAACAGGGATGTGGCTCAGTAGCTGAGTGCCCCTGAGTTTAATCTCTGGTACCCCTCACTTTAAACCCCCGCCCCCCCCAAAAAAAACCCTCAATGTCAAATAGTGTAAGATACACTTGTTTGTTGGTTCCTATTTCCAAACTTCTAGAAGGATATGGAATGAAGACAAGGAATCAATTGAAAGTGTCACACTCTTTCCATCTCTTCTGTCTTCTGCACACAAGCTTTCTTAACTCAGCCCAAAGCACGTTCCCTGACATCAATGTGAACCTTGATGAACGTCGTACCCCACAGAGAAGACGAGACTGTCCCCTGACAGCTCCTTCAAGGAGAAAGCCGGAAGGACTCTTCTGAGCTGGCGCGGGCCACTCAACGTCTCAAAGCCCGTGGCCGCCCAGGGTGCACTGGGCGTGACCGTGGATCAGCCTTGGTCTTGACTAAGGATGGAGAATTGTTTTCTTAGCAGAAGAGGGATGTGAAAGAGTCCTGGGCAGACAAAAGCCGTCAAGCGGCAGGCTTTGCATTTTAGATTCTTTTTATCTGATTCTCCAAACCGCATGAGCAGATGCACACAGATAGGTTTGGATTCAGACGAAAAAAAAAAAAAAGGCTTGAAGGAATACAGCTTGCCATAGATCCCAGGCACACTTGTAGAAAAGCGGTTTGCCAAACAAGTCATGTGTCAACATACTATACATTTGCATTCAAAAAGCTGGCTTCTCCATAAATATTCAGATTCTTCCATGATGAGACACTGACTGAAATTCTTCATGGGCTTAAGGGTTTGTAATTAGCATGTCTCCAGTTTCAACCTAAAGTCCACTTACCAAATACCTTTCTAAGTAAATTCAATCTGCTCTGTCGCAGATTTGTGTGGTTTTTTTTTTGTTGTTGTTGTTTGTTTGTTTGTTTAGTCCTGGGGATTGAACTCAGGGACACTCAACCACTGAGCCTCATCCCCAGCCCCATTTTGTAATTAATTTGGAAACAGGGTCTCACTGAGTTGCTGAGTGCCTCACCATTGCTGAGGCTGGCTTTGACTTGTGATCCTCCTGTCCCAGCCTCCTGAGCCACAGGGATTATAGGTGTGAACCATCACACCATGACCCAATAGCAGTTTTGATATGGTAGAGTCTGAACATCAAGAGCATGTTCAAATAACCCTAGTTAACATTTTCTGTTAGTAGAAAGGATTTGTTAATAGTTCTCCAAGATGTCATTTTGTAGGCATTAATTTAGAATTGTCAGGACCAGGGCTGGGGCTGTAGCTCAGTGGCAGAGCGCTTGCCTAGCATGAGTGCGGCACTGGGTTCAGTACTCAGCACCACATAAAAAATAAATTAATAAATAAAGATATTGTGTGTCCCTCTACAATTAAAAAAAAAATGTCAGGACCAGGATTCTCTTTCTCTCCTGGGAATCTGGGAGCATCCTCTGTTGCTACTATCTCTATCTCAGGTTGTGACGAGGTCTTTGGTCAAGATGGTCTGTCTGACCAACTGGACATGGTGGGTACATTTCTGTGGGTGTAAGGCCAGACAAGTGGAGGTACAGGCAACAAGCATTCATAACAGATCACCTTCTCGAATCAGTCTTACCTTTTTTTGGCTCAGAAAAAAAATCTTTAAGATTATTCCTGGTCTCCCCTTCACTATCCAGACTGAGAACAGAGAGAATCAACTGTGTGAAGCCAGTGAACTTGCATGTGGACAGGAGGACTATCTGCATCACTTTTCCTTTTTTCTTAGTGCATTTGAGAGCCTCTGTGCTTATCGACTTGCTCTGACAAATTTGTTCAAAAGATGTGTCACTGTGCTGAGAAATGACCGCCATCACTTCTTGCCACAGAAAACAAACAGAAGAGGATCTAAGTGCTTTGACATGTGGCGGTTTCAAATTGACACTTTCCGAACTGAGGAAAAGTCAATTAAAATAATGAGCCTTCCAGGGAGAAGACAATATCTGCAGGTTTATAAAGCAACGTTGTATGTCTATGATGCAGGGAAAAAACCTGCCCTAAATTCTGAAACATAGGTAATTTGCTCAATATATATACATAGTAGTGGAAGAGTTTTGCTTCCAACTAAAATGGAATAACAGTCTGGATTTAATCTCCTTCTTGAAACAATAAAAATAAAAATAAACCTGCTCAAAATATATAAAGTTGATGTTCCAGACCCCAAATATTAGGCAATTAAAAAGAAAGATATCTGAATCGCTGAAAGATAGGAAAGAAATGGGGTGAGCTGAATTTAGCAATGATCATACCAAGTTACAGCCTGTATTAGTCAACCATCTGCTATTGTAACAAAATGCCTGAGATAAATGATTAATGAGGAAGAAAGGTTTGTTTGGTTCATGGTTTCAGAGGCTTCAATCCATGGTTGGTCATCTCAGTTGCTTATGGGTTTGTAGTAAGGTAACACATCATGGCAGGGATCATGTGATAGATAGGGCAGAGCTGCTCAGCACATGACAGTGACACAGCCACATCAATGTTCACAGCAACTCAATTCACAAGAGCTAAACCATGGACCCAACCTAGATGCCCTTCACAGACGAATGGATAAAGAAAATACGGTTCATATGCACAAGGGAATATTAATCAGCCTTAAAGAAGAATGGAATCATGGCATTTGCCGGTCAATGGATACAACTGGAGAATATCATGCTAAGCAAAATGAGCCAGTTACCCCCTGTCCCCCAAACAAAGGCTGAATGTTTTCTCTCTGATATGCAGATGCTAATTCACCATAAGGGGGGTGGGAAGAATAGACAGAGGGGAGTGAAGGGAAGGGAGAGGGTATGGGGGTGGGAATGACAGTGGAATGAAGAGGACATCGTTACCCTCTGTGCACACATGATTGTAATGACCTGTGTAACCGTGCATCATGTACAACCAGACAGATGAGAATTACGCTCCATTTGTGTACGATGTGTCAAAGTGCATTCTACTGTCAGTTGTGACTAATGAGAAGATGGAGACTGGGGAAGGCTCGTGTGGGGACCTCTGTGGCAAAGCCACACTGGAAGCTGCAGAATTGCATAGAGGAGACCACACATTTACCCACAGGCTCCGGCGCCTGCTTACCACCCTTCTGCGTCAATGGCCCACCTTCTTCCCATCCCTCCGAGGAGAAGAGGAGCCACATGATAGATTTGGGCTGGCTCGGCATTTTTCCCTTCTAGGTATAGACCTTAAAATCTCTCTGCGTGATCTTCTTCCCTAATTGTTAGGGTCTGTAAACAAGTCAGGATGGCGCCTGGCGTTTTGCCAGAGGGAGTGGTTTGTGGAGTAACTCCAGTGAGCCATTAAGTGTGAAGATTCCTTATTGGTTGACTGCTGTATCTAGTTTGTGCTAATTAAGATAAGCTGTGTGGAATGTATATATACCCCTCCTGTCCTACAATAAACGGCTCCCACACCTGCTGTATGAGTCTACGCAAGTTGCTGGTCCACCCCCCCACCCCACCCCCCGGGTTATTTTGCTGCAGCCGGACTGCGGCACCTTATCATTGTCCTTAGTGATTCTGAGGTCATGTTTTGGATGGTTGTATCAAAATGAGGAAGAGCTAGGTCCCTGGATAACTCGGCACAGAGCCCCCCAACACACACCCATCCCACTTCACTTGGTAATGGCACTGGACAGTGACCTAAGCAAATAAGAAACTTTTACTCTACTAAACTACCAAGATTATAAAGTCCTTGATAAAGCAGGGAAAGGTCTTGTAATAAACTATCTATTCTGTTATCGCAAATGGGTGACGTCGTGTATCAGGGGCAGATTTTTATATATTTTCTGGTCACCTCAGCAAATTTTGATGATTAAATGTCTGGAGAACTTCAACGATTTTATTAGAAAATATAACAGTCGATTCATTCTCCCAACCCGGTCTAAGATTTGGAGTTATCTTTCTCATTTTATAAGTTAGTTGGGGAGGGGCCGACCACCGAGGACACGTAGGATGTACCCTTTTATTATCCATGTAAAGCTCTTGAAAATTTTTTGTAAAGCCCAGAGGTCTCTTATCTTTCATTTTTCAAGAAGATAATTTCTCACTTGGAACAAGTGTGATTTAGAGCTCACCCTGTGAGAAGAAGTCCACAGAGACCATTTTTTTTTTTTTATTGAACGCTGAGCACATAGTGGTCTGAGAATACAGACGCTTTCTCCACCTTAGGCAGAAATGACCTTGCCAATCACTTCAAGTGTCAAGGAAGGAGAATAAAGGGTCATGTTTTTGTTTGAACTAAGTTTTTTTTTTTTTCAATAAATTACTCCAGGAAAAGAAATTGAGTTTTATACATTCTTTCACTCAAACACTTAGTATGAGAGTGGTAGAGAGCAGGGGTCCATCCTCCTCAATGCCCCTTTCTCCTCTCAAGATTAATTGTAAATAGGAGATAAATCGTGTTTCACAGTAGCACCTGCAGAATTTCTATGGAAGAGGGCATAAGGGCCGTAATTCAGTGAGCAAAGTGGACCAGGGAGCTTATCACCAATAGTATTTCCCTTGTAAGAGTAAATTTGTATCCGGAATGTTCCCCAAAGGCACATGGGTTAAAGACATGGTCCCCAGAGTAGCCCCACTGGGAGGTAGTGGAACCGTCAAGAGATGGAGCCCACTGGGAGGGAACTTGGTCATCTGGAGGAGGGAGTATTGAGACCTTAGTCCCTTCCAGTTTCACATATTTGCTTTCTGGCCACCACGAGATGAGCAGTTCCTCATTCACGTGCTCCCTGCCATCATGAACTGTGCTGCCACAGGTCCAGAAACTACAGGGCCAGGCAACCATGAACTAAAATTCTGAAACCAAGAATCAAAATAAGCCCATCTTAATTTTAGGTTGATTCTCTCAGGCATTTTGTCACAGTAACAGAGAACTGACTAACATAGATGCCGTTTTACTTTAAAGAAAATATAAAACCAGTGAAGTTAACTAATAATGATTTTACTCACGTTATATATAATATTGAGAAGGTATCAACTCTTCCTCAACTCTTCTTCTGATTTAGGATGCCTTGAGGGACTTGATTTTTTTTCCAATGCTAGAAGTGGAACCTAGGATCTCACATGTGCTAGGCAAACCCTTTATCACCGAGTCCTACGCTCAGCCCTGACCTGGATATTTTTCAAGGGTGAGACCATAGGGAGCCACAGCTACTATGACCTGAGCATTCCAAGTTTAAATCTTTATTGAATGCTTACGATGTTCCAAGCATTGCTCTGTGTACTAGAGCGACAGCACTTAACAAGATTCTCAAGAACCTATTTCTGTGTGGAACTTCTTACATACTTTTGGGAGAGACAGACAGGAAAAAAAATTACCTAAAACATATTGGAGAATAATTCAAACACTCACTTTACACACACACACACACACACACACACACATACACACATACACACACACACATAGTCTAGCACACTATAAAAATGTAAAGCAAGATACACCAGGTTATAAGGGATGAAGGGGAGGTAGTGTCATATTTTAGACAGGTTAGGTGGGGTAAACCTCGGTGAAGTTCTCTACCTGCGTACCTGGAGAGATCTGGTGCATCTGAGCCCCATAGAAGTTGAACGTGGAGAGCTAAATGACAGAAATTGTGGATGTCACCAACTGAAGTCAGAGCATTGTGGAAAGCCTCCTTTTCACCCCTCTCCTCTGGATCGTGAGCCCTTAGGCCACCCAGCAGGCAGCTAAAATATTGACCAAAGACCAGGATGACATAAAGTGGGTTCAGGAAGCAGAGATATACCATGCGACCTCCAACACACCAGGCCATGGGGGTCTGGGGAGTGTCCTCCCACCACCGAGAACTAAGGCTCTGTACCATGGGGGGAATGGGACAAAGGAGACCCCTGCTAGAATAGGACACGTGAAGCCAAATCCAACATAGTCTCTTTCTTTCCAAAGCCTTCTTTTAGGAACCCGATGAGTTAAAAGATGGATCAGAAAGAATCAACTAAAATCACCCTATAGAATTTGCAGAGGTTGGAGCCAACTTAAAGATCATCGAATCCAACTTATTTAAGAGGACAACGGGACTAGGTGGGCAACAATGAGAGGCTGAGTGACATGTCCAAGATGACACTGTCAATCAAGAGCCGAATCCGGTTGTCTGAATGCCATTTCAATGCCGTTTGCTCTACGAGAATTTAAATGACATCTCCTCCTTTCAGAGGGATAACCTTTTAGATTCTATTCTGCAAGGAACCCGTGTTTTAAAACATCAACAGCTATAGGCAATGCAACAGAGGAGAAAGATTTTGGTTTAAATCTTAATGCTAAAGAAATGACCTTACTAACTGGAGAGACACAATATTATCACTTTCCTCCTAGGATTATTGAAGGGCATGAACATGAACTGCGCGGCACAGAGTAGAAATGCAGCAACACAAACTAGAATTCTAAGCGTCACTTAATCTCATCTAGGAACAACTATCAGGTTATGCATGGTTGCCCCAAAACTCAACACGCCTCATCTCAGTTTGTGGGAAGGACATTTCATTTCTATGATACCTTCCAAAGGATCTTGTGCCAATCATTGATCTGACCTCAGAGGACACAAGAGAATCAGGCGTACCAGGACTGTAAGAGCATAGGCGGGCTCTCTCCTGAACACAGTTCATGCAGTGTTGTTAAAAATCCATTATAAGTCAACTCTTGGTGAGAGCACATCCCCATCTCACTCACGTCCTATTACATGGAGCCGCAAGGATGGGTCTCAGAGTAGATGCGGTAAATGCTCCACGGACACCATCACGTTTCCAAGACAACAGTGTGTAAAACGGTGGCGCAGACCGCCATTGCCCAACCAGTGAAGCAAATGTTTTAATATGGGAATCCATTATGAGCTTATGAGCTGTGAGCTCTTTCCATGTAAATGCAGGACCAATCCTATCCCATTTGGGGGACACCGGTGTGTGAAATGATAGTTCTTGTTAAAACAGCTGGAGTGTGGCAACAAATGCTCTAAGGTAAAAAGCTTATTACACACTTAGGAGTCACTTCCTCTGGGTAAGGGCTTACAAAGAGATCTGGAACGGGCAGGCTCAGGCCTGTTCCTGTCCCTGGGAGTTTGGGCTCCATGTCCACACAGGTGGCTTTGCTGAGGGTGACAGGATGGTTCTGCAGAGGCTAAGACCTGCTTGCTTTGTGGCCACTCCCCATGGGGCTCTGTGAATAAGGGCTAGAGGGACACTCTGTAAAACTGTCATCTACCAGGTGCTTCCCCAATGTCTTGAAGGCTCTTTTGTGCCGCGTCTCCTCCGTGCAGATATAGATGATGTCTGAGATTTCAACATGCAACTCTCTGGAGGCATCCTGAGGGGACTCAACCATTAGGTCACTTCCAACAGAAGGTGACTTCACCTATCAACGTGTGTCCCTGGACCATGTGAGAGACATGGCCACCGCCATTAATTCACGTCACAGAGAATCCGTCATGGCTACCAAGAGTCTGTAGAGAATGGTTTTTGAGATGGACCTTAAAAATCAGCTAGAAAAGAGAGAGGAAGGGCCTTGGAAAGGGATAATTTCCAGAGCACCATCTCCACTTTTATTTGAAAGATGTGATATTTAAGGTTTTTTTTTATCATTTCAAAGAAAATTAATATTGAAAATGTTACCGTTTTCAAAGGTGTTCCCAGAAAAGAACAGAGGTCCTTAGAAAATGCCTTCCTAGACTGAAACTTACTTTCTTCTTTTTTAACAGCTAAGTAGAGAGGCTCCTTATAGAGGATACAAGGCAAGATCAAAGCTAGGCTCTACTTTGACTCAAACTTTAAGGAATTGGGCATTCTCAGAAACTAAGAACGTCTCAGTGTTCTAACTGGAGAATGTGGATTCGAGTTAGAAATCCGTTGTCCTCACTATTATATTCTAAGTCATGCTGATAAATGAAAGTTTGAATTTTGGCCAAAGTTTGATTCTATCATTATGGTTGATCATTGTGTCAAAACACGTTAACATGGGAGATGATGGAGTTTTCTCCCAGAGATTCGTATGTTAACTTGAGTTTATCCACAGTGGATTATCTATTACACTTAGTGCCATGAACCCAACTAAGTCCACCGGGGATTCCGTGGTGTCCTCAAAACTATGGGAAGCTACAGAAAATTACAAGAATAATTTCTGCCTTTAAGAAGTCGACAATCTCCTTAGACTTAAATACATGCAACCAATAATAATTGTTATGGGCCAGGCTGTATGGGCAATGACCAAACAGATTCCATTTTACCCTGAGACTCCACATCATGTAAGAAATGCTTCTCCCGTGGGAAGACCCCACCTCTGTACCCATTAATAGGTACCTAGCATAGCATACTTGGAAACACAAAATAGCAATTCTTATACCATGTAACATTGTTCTCTTTGGTTTCCACTTTTCTGGGGCAATGTACCTTGTCAGAGATTGATTGCCTAGACGTTAGTAACCATTCTCTAACTTGTACTCAACTAGGGTCATTTTGACCCACTTCTCTTTGCTGCTATACCAACTTGGAGAGTCCCATGGGAGGTATCAATGTACCCATTGCATTCTCTCACTAACTGCTCAATCCAGCTTCTGTACCTGCTTGCTTGCAGCTACGTCAACCCAGATGTGTTCTTTGCCTTTAAATATCCTAAAATGCTTAAGCTCAGGACTGTTCCTTGCAAAGACAGTTACGGGTCCTGTGGGGGAAGAGTCACAGGCCAGCCAGCTAAATAAAGACTCTCCCATTCCAACAAAACTGGGACTTGGTGTGTTTTCTGAGCAACCTGCCCCACAACGTAATGACCAAGTACTAAACATCTGCACTAACCTAAGCTACAAAGCAATTCACAAGCCATCAGTAGGGGATCAGTAGATGACCAAAGATACCGGGAAGGAATGCTAGAAAGTGCCTGTGGACCTGGGGTCCCAGGAAGGCCACTTCAAGGCTGAGTGGGATGTAGAAGGTCAGAGAGGAAAACCCAAGCCATCTTGATCTAAAAATGTGGCTGGTACAGGAGACAAAGCTCTGGGCTCACTGCTAAATTGCAACAGCTTTCATGACCCCTCTGGGCTCCACGTCACCTTAACCTGGATTCTCCTACCCTTGGTGTTAGCAGTACCTTTTCCTGAGACCTGGAATTAGAGCTTCAGTGGGACTACCCCCTTTGCTGTCCAGGTGACCTTCCCATCCCATCACTTCCCCAGCTTCCACTGATGCTGAACTAACCAGAACCTTCCATGGTCTTCTGAACTGGCCCTGGGCTTTCCTATCTCTCCCCTTCACTATGTGATGCACCCGATTCAGGGCTTGGGGACAAGTAAGTGTACAATTTACAATTGCAGAGTTCAGTAGAATTGCTCATGAAATACGTTATGACATAAGCAGCTCAGAGAGAAGCCCAATCTTCCACCATCTTTATGCTATTGGTGTTGGAGAACATTTAATTAATACCACTAGAAGTTATGCTTACCGATCTGGCCAGGCTGACTATGAGATACAACAGGAAATCACAAGGCATTTGGCAGGCAATTCGGATCAATATTCTGAGAAAGGATACTCCCATTTTTTTTTTTTTTAATTTCCTCCTTTGGCTGCTGCCCCAGGTCTGGTCACCAGGGTGCCTTCCTGAGATCCTCAGACCAGTGATAGAGAAGGAAGATCAGACTGAGCGCAATTTTCCATCAACACCACACTAGAAAACTTGGACTTCTTTAAGATGCCGCCATTATTCCTCTTCCTGGCGTCTGAACGTGCACATTGTGCTATCAAAGGAAATGTCGGCACAGCTCAGATTAACGCTCGGGTGTATTTTAGAAATGAGGATAATGAAAAAGAAGATGCAGACTCACACGACAGAGGGAATCTTGCATCTTACGTTGGTCAGGTCTTGCAGTTTTAAAGATGAACAATTTAAGGTTTAGGCCAGAAAGGTAAAGCCACTTGCCTATACTGAGATACTTCCAGAGGAACACTCAGCCATGTGAGTGTGTGAGAAGACCAAGAGGGCAAATGGAACAGTCTCAGATGCCAAATGGAAATCACAGGTGATTCTTATCATCAGCCTTTGCATGTGAGGATTTCAACCCTCAAACTGGAATTTGATAATTCCCTTGTGCTATCAATATTTAATTATTTCTTATTTGATTATCTCCACTGCCTAGAATGCACCACTCTCCACTTATTTTAGTTCTAACCTCATTTAAAGCTCCTGTCTCTGTGCCAGAGGCATCTACTGCTGGTTATAAGTGGGTGGAAGCTTCCAGCTAACATAGTTCCACACAGCTGTCGAAGAAACAAGACTCAGGTTTATTTTCAGGTCCTAGAGATGATGATGTTGCTGACTTCATCAAAGACCTTTTAAAACGGTGAGTTCTTTTTTATTTTACTTTATTTTTTTTGTACCAGGGATTGAACCCAGGGGTACCTAATCACTGAGCTCACTTTTTATCTTTTATTTTGACAGGGTCTTGCTAAGTTGCCTAGGGCCCTGGCTAAGTTGCTGAGGCTGGCTTTGAACTCATGTTCCTCCTGCCTCAGTCTCCCCAGCTGCCTGCACTACGGGTGTGTGCACCACCATGCTCGGCTAAACTGTGAGCTTTTGAGAGCAGTGGCCTGCCCAGCACCGGGCACCTGGCTGCCCACAGGTCTTTGTGATGAAGGACTACAGTGCAAAGTGTCAGAGAAAAATGACAGCAGGCATTTCAGCTCCTTGGGTAAATGAGGCAGAGATGCTAAAGATTTCAACAGAGTATTCCTGACCTACTTTTCCTTTCTGTTTCATGTAAACAGAAAATGCACACATGGCCAGCTCTTAACAACATAGCAGTCTTGCTCCCAGAGAAGCAGCCTTAGAATCCTGGAAGCTACTAAAACCAGAGGTCAAAGTCAGCTCTGCCCCTGAAAATCCTTCATCACATCCCCCACCCTAGGTTGGTTAATCTGCATCTCACATGACACTTCTCTAAACTAGAGGAGTGATTCTGGTAGAATTTTTTTAGATGGTTTTGTCCTTTGGGTCAGTGTTATGGTTTAGACATAATGTCCCCAAAAAGCTCATGTGTGAGACAGTGCAAGAAGGTTCAGAGGAGAAATGATTGGGTTGTGAGAGTCTTAACCCAATCAATGGTTTAATCCCCCATAGGAATTCACTGAGTGGTAACTGAAGTGGTGGGTGTGGCTGGAGGAGGTGGGAATTAGGCCGTGACTTTGGGGTGTATATTTGTATCTGGAGAGTAGAATCTCTCTCTCTCTCTCTCTGCTTCTTGATCACCATGACGTGAGCTGCCTCCCTCTGCCACCCTCTCTGCCGTGATGTTCTGCCTCCTCTTGAGCCCTAAGGTATGGACCCAGCCTTCTATGGACTAAGACCTCTGGAACTGTGAGCCTGCAAATAAGTTTTTCCTCTTTCACCGTTGTTCTGGCCAGATCCTTTAGTCACCGCAGCGAAATAGCTGACTGAAACAGTCAGGGAACATAACAAGTGCCATCTTTTCCTATTCCTGATGCCGGGATTTTCCTGACCCCCAAGGTTCAAATGGGGAGATGAGAGAAGTGGTCTGAATTTGTGTATTTGGGGAAGGACAGACGTGTGTCCCATTCACAGGACATGACTCCAAAGTTGGAGGACTTCAGGGGATGTGCTGTCTAAGAGACAAACACCGCTGGCCTTGAGAGCAGAGGCTAAAGAGGTCGGAGAAATGACCTACCTTTAGGGCAGCCGGTGAGTGCAGAGCCTTGCCCTTGGGGCTAGAAGCTATCACTCACTGGTGGCATCGTTTCCAAAGCAGCATATGATCCTGGGCATCAGCAGATGGATTAATAGATATTTCCTCTAAATTTTGGTGCCTGGGACAGTGAAGCCATGCAACCCTGAGCTTTTTCTTTGCAGAGAGACTTCTTACCAACTCAATCTCGTGGCTTTGCTATTGGTCTATGTAGGTTTCTTTCTTCTTGCTTCTATTTTGGCAGATCATGTGTGCACAGAAGTTTCTCCATGTCTTCTAGATTTCCCAATTTACCAGCATATCGTTTTAAAACTATTTCTTAATCATCCTTTGGATGGCTGAGATATTAGTGGATTCTGCTTTTATCTCTGATTTTACTTATCTAGGTCTTTTCTTCCTTTGGGTTAGGTTAGCTAAGAGTTTGTCAGTATGGTTTATCTTTTCCAAGAATCAATTCTTTTTCATTGATTCTTTATATTGCACCCCTTTAGTTTCTAATTTATTTTGGCTCTGATCTTTACTCTTTCTTTCCTTTTATGGATTTGGGGTTTGGTTCATTCTCTTTTTTTTTTTTCCTTAAAACCATGAGATGCATTTTTAGGTTGTTCAGTTGAGACCTCTCTATTTGCAGAAAAAATGAATGGAATGGAGGACATCATGTTCTAAACTTAGCATTCTTTTACATTTTTTTTCTTGACATCTAAAGAGTGTTACTCCTTAGATTTAAATATTTTCTTTTGTCTACGACTTGTTTTTACATATGACCTAGGACAGGGACCATAGCTTTCTATTATTTCAATTTCATAGCCTAGTGTCCCAAACCTTTGTACTGAATAATCTATCTTGCTTGCTCAAAAGGGTAGGCAGCCTCTAAAATGGTTCCCACTGAGGTCTACCTTCTGATGATTATATAATTCCACTGGTTGCGCACTGGCTGGGCTAAGTGACTTGCTTATTGAGAAAAACATTCAGCAGGCAGTCCCTCTTGGTGGTCCTTTTTCTGTTGCATATTCTGAAGAGTAGGTTGCCCTTTAATGAGGTCCATGTGGCCTCATCAGGGAGCTGAAGGTGGGCGCAGGCCAATGGCCAGAGAAGCAGCAAGGCTTGTGCTCAGGTCAGGAGTCCAGGAGAAACAGAGTCCAGCCAACAAGCACTGAGATGAGACCTCAGCCTTTGTGAGGGACCTTGAGACAAAGGACCGGGTTAAACCATGCCTAGCTTGCCAGCCCCCGGAAGCAGGCACAATGAATGCTCATGTCATAGGACACAAAGCCTCAGGTAACGTGTCCTGCAGCAACCGACTGCTAATTCCTTTATCAATTTCTACGTGGTAGTTCTGGACGGTTCTTTAAACGTTTAATTTCATTTCACTGTGCCGCATATCCTTTTGGTCTGATAAAGTCTTCAGAACACTCATCCTCTTTAATCTTTTTAAATGTATAAAATGAAATACATCAGATTACCAAGGAAGTAGATGATATGAAAAATTACATTCAAATCTGGGTTCAAAGACCCAGCTAGTCCGTTCAACGACGTTGAGTTACTGGTGCCAGATTTTGAATAGACCGAGTACATATTAAGTGTTCTGAAGATTTTACTTTTTATTGGTACATTATCATTAGGCATGATAGTGGGACTCATGCCAATTTGCATATGCACATAAGTTAATGTGATCAGTCGAGTTCCCCAGTACCTTCCCTTCTCCTTCCCTCCTGCAATGTGCTTTTGCAGTACTCTGCTGAGCTCCCTTCTACAACCATTATTCTAATTGGCGCATTATAACCGCACAGAGAAGCAAGATTCTTGGTGGTATAATTGTGCATGGACGTAGCATGACATGGTAGATTTTGTTCCCCAGTCTTTCCCTATTCCCCCAATCCCTTGCCTTTACTATTGATCTCCCTTCTATATGAACTCACCCCTTTTTAAATTCCTTCCCCCAATGACTCCCATTCTTTTCCCCCCTCTCTCTCTAGTTTACATATCTATTATCTCTCTCTCTATATATATATGCATATGCATATCTATTTTTAATAATTTATATGCAACTTTCTATTAATTATTTCCCCTATTTTTGACACTTCTCAGATACTTTCAAATATCACCTCTGACATAAGTGTATTTCCCCAAACTGATTCAGATTCTGATTGGAAATGCATTACATGTATATATAATGTGAGAGGCACGATGTTTTTAAGGGATGAGATCTTCTGTTTATTCAGATCCTATTCTCTTAATATTTGCCTTATTTTCTAGATCATTTCTGAATAGTAATATTAATAATATTAATACTAGTATTATAAATATTAATGGTATTAATGCTAGCATTAATACAACTATCAGTGATATTAATAGTAGTATTGATACTAATATTAATGGCATTAATATTATTATTGGTACTAATAATGACATTATATTATTATTGATACTAATAATGATATTAATATTATTATTGATACTAATAATATTAGTATTAGTGCTAATATTAATACCAATATGAACAATGCTAGTATTATTAATAATAAAATCCCACTTACTTAACATTTAATACATGCCATTCTGGAGATAAATGTCTTACACATATTATCTATGTAAATGCCCACTATTGCATGAGGTAGTAGCATTTCTAGGACAAAAATAAATACATACATACATACATACATACATAGAAGAGGCTCAGAGGTGTGAAATGCTTTCCAAAGTTAAAGAGTTAGCTGTCAGCTAAATGGTCAATCTGCCTATACACCACAAGTTTTCCCCACTAAGCTGAGCAGCTAGAGCTTTAGTCTGGTGCCTTAGAATACCAAGAGCAAACAATGTTTATGCCTTTCACCACCTATCACGAGGAATAGCTGGTTGCATAAGTAGAAATTTCGCTTTTGCACGCTATATAAAAAATGCTTTGGTGATCAAGAGTCTGACTCGGTTTTGGTTGTTTGCTTATTGACAACTCAGGCCCTCTGTCTTGCTTCGGCTTTCATACCTTACTTGGGCACACAGAAAAACAGTCTTTTTTTTTTTTTCAAAAAAAAAAAGGTCTTTTCTTTTGTGTCTAGGCAAACTCATAAGAAAGCAGGATGCATCTTTAACCTCATAGGGAAAGTTCACCCAGCCCCGACATGTGACCCCCACACATCCCCAAGCCAGTGTTCCTTCCCTGCTCTCTCAAGCCATTTTCAGAACTGCTAGGGAGCCTGTCTTGCTCTCCTGAGAGCTCCTGTATGTGACAATGAGCCTCCTTCTACTCTCCTGGCTCAGTGCCCCATCGTGAGTCTTGGCGTCTGAACCCAGATTTGAGTTGAGATTCAACCAGCCCAAGTCAAGTGATCACAGCAATACTAAACATTGGTTTAGTATTCCAGATACTTGCTATTAAAAATCACTATCCATCCATGATGAGAATTCAGTGAAGTAACAGGATCTAAGATAAAAACCACAAAAGAACTGATGCCTTCCCTCTACACTAGATACTTACATCAAATGCATTTAGTCCAAAAGCATTTATTAAATATCTCCTGGGTAGGAACAGAATTCCAGCGACCAGGTAAGACACAAGGAAATTTTTCACTAGGTAATTATGAGGCATAATTCCAGCTTTTAACTAGAAATATAAAATTGAATACAAGAAGGAAAACCTATAGATTAAATTCAAGGTATCATGAATGTACTATTCCCTTGGGAAACAAAATTAATCTACATCTAGTTATTTAAAGCTATTCCTCTTCCAATTATCTGAAGAAACTAAAGATTTCTTTTTTATTAGATAAAACCAAAGCACATAACGGATATTCACCTTACCATTAAAAGCAACCGATGGTTTGCTAGGAAAAATACTCCTGCATATTTAAATCTCTTTTGGTTCTGATGTGGCTTTTTGCAGTCTCTGACAAGCCAACATAAAAGATGGCAGTCGCAGCCTTGCCACCGGAAAGATGTAAGCTCTCAGTGTTGTGAGATCCACTTTCTACCAGGTTTTGACACAGCCATGCCAGCAGTGATTTGGCAAACATTCATGGTAAATTCATACATTAATTTGAAAAGGATTGACATGATGATTTCAGAGTACCTCTTTTCATTTCAAGTCTCACTTGGTAGCCTTCAAATTTTATGCTTTGCTTTTAACTAGGCTTCCACCCTTTCCTGTTAAATGTATTTTTAGGTCTCTCAAATTTTCTTCTACTGGGAATGACTTTTTTTTTTTCCCCATTTCAATTTCTAACTGGTTCCTGCTAATACGGAGGGAAATGACTCCTTCTTTCACGGTATTGGTATGGAATGTAGCGACCTTCCTGAATTTTCTTATTAGTTTTAATGGAATTTCACCAGCCGAGAAAACATATGACCACATCATCTGCTAGTAATGATAAATGTTCTCTCCCTCCGAATACCTGCCCCATGTAGGCCACATCTATCTTACGGAATTAACACCAACTTGCAAAATTGTGTTGGCCATTAATGAGTCATGGCCCTCTCAGCCTTGTTCTTGATTTAAATAGGAATGCCAGTTAGTAAGATATTCAGTCTTTGTTTCTGTTCAGTATTCTATGATACTCAGCAAGTTTCCTCTTTTAAAAAATTGAAATTAAGGATAGAGGCTGAATGTTGAATTCCCAAATTAAAAATGTTCTTTGAACCTTTTGGTCATGAACTGGATTCCAGCTTCACTCTCGGGTAACTGTACTAGCACGAACGTTCCAGAAAAATTACTCATATGCTAAAGCAATAAATCAAGACTAGTACTTCTGCGGCATTGATAAATATCACAGATTCCCCACTTTGTTTTTTACTCCAGCTAAATACCAATCAAATGTTACCTTAAAGCCTTTTTTTTTATGCTGAGGATGGCTTTGGACTCTAATAGAAAGTTTGGAATAACTAAGAGGAGGCTGAGATTTCAGAGAGCATTTTTCAATGTTAAGAGTTCTATTTCACCCAAATGTATGATTCTGTGCTTTATTGTTATATTTTTCAATTTTTGTATCCATTTAAACTAGGTGCAGACTTAACATTTTAAGTAACAATCTACTTTTCATGGTGGCACCAAATGGCTCTTTGACAAGATATATTTATCAAAATAAAAGAAATGGGAAGAAAATCTGGCAAAATTCACCAAGACTTAAACAAGACTTTCCCAAGTGCCCAGACCTTTAAGGGAATAGCAAAAGGAAAATACAATGATTACATCTGTCTTCTGATTCACGTTCAAGTATATTTTAAAAGCGAGATTAATGGTTTTATAAGTACGTTCCTCACTTCATCCATACCAACAAAGGATTTCAAATTAATTCACCATTTCTGACTCCTTTCTTAATGGAATTTTAAAGTCCATGGCAACAAATCAATCCAACGGCAGACTCAAATCTGTGAAAAAAAATATGATGTATTCTTCTCTGTCCAGAAAGAAATGGGAATGCAGTACTGTGAAATAGATTGGTTCAGTTTGCCCTAAACAAGAAAAATGACATGGTCATTTTGAGATATTTAATTTCTAATACCAAATAAAGTTATTTCTTTCTTTTAAACCTTCCCCAGGCATCCAATAAGCTATGTCCCATTTTAAAGAGTCATATACTACACTATATATTTTCAATAGACATGTTCTTTATTAAAATTGGTTTCAACAGATATTTGAGCCTTTCGGAGGGGCAGGCAAAGATTGTGAGCACACAGGAAATATAAATGGTTTGTGGGTTCATGGAACCTGCAATCCATAAGGACTGTCACTTGGAAAGCAGAGGAGCTTTCAAAAGTACCAACAGAGGAGAGGGTTTTCTTGAAGCTACAAGAAGATTGCAAAGATCAAGGACTGAAAAGTTATAAAAACAGACAGATCAATGGCACAAAGTACAGAGATTTAGAATAATCCCAAATATAAATGAGAACATGGAGCGATAAAGGAGGCAGGCAGAGCTTATCAGTGGCAAAGGAAGAGCCCCCCCCCCCAACAAATGAGGCCCAGGGTGTTTGCTCCTTGGGTGGAGAACAACACAATTAGAGCCCTCCGTTCACATTTCCAGAGAGATTGCAATTAGAAAGAAAGATCAAATGCAAGCAAGTTACAAGAAAACTCAAGGTAATATTTTGTATCAGTCTAGAGAACATATTATTTTGTTGACACGTAATAATTGTACATATGTATGAGGTACCGTGTGATGTTGCAATACAGGTATATGTTGTATAACCAAATCAGAGCAATTAGTACCTCCATCACCTTGAACCGCTATCATTTCTCTGTTGTGAGACTATTTAAAATCCTCTCTTTCTGCTGTTTTTGAAATATATGCTGCATTAGGATTCTCTATGGTCATCTGCTGGATAGAGAAGCAGTACTTATTACCCCTAAGGGTGTCTCTGCACCTGTGGTTCAGCCTCTCCCCATCTCCCTACCACATAGAGGAACCTATAGGACGTCCACGCAAATAGGCCAGCCAAGGAGAGACACCACCGCCTGATCTCAATCATAGGTGGAATCTACAAATGTTAAATCTCAGAGAACTTGAGAGAATAGTTGTTACCTGTGCCTGGGGAGATGTTATGGTTTGGATGTGAGGTGTCTTCCCCGAAACTCATGTGTGAGACAATACAAGAACCTTTACAGGAGAAATGATCAGATTATGAGGGTCTCAACCCCATCAGTAGATTAATCCTCTGATGGAATTAACTGAGTGGTAACTGAGGGTGCGTAGGGTATGGTTGAAAGAGGTGGGCATCGGGGGTGTGTCCTTGAAGTAAATATTTTGTATTTAGCGAGTGAAGTCTCTCTCTGCTTTCTGATCACCATGTGAGCTGCTTCCCTCCACCACACTCTTCCACCATATTGTTCTGCCTCACCTGAAGTCCCGAGGAATGAAGACAGCTGTCTATAAACTAAGACCTCTGAAACTGTGAGCCCCCAAATAGACTTTTCCTCCTTTACAATTGTTCTGGTCAGATCTTTTAGTCACAGCAGCAAAAAGAAGCCGACTAAAACAGAATAGGACACTTTCTTACCGAGGCACAAAAAGTACAAACCCTAAAGGATATTGGCCTTCATGAAAATAGAAATTTTGTGTATGAAAAAGTTACAATGAAATATGGTTAAATCACAAACCATTGACTAGGGAAATCACTTTTAACATCCAGACAATTATGATTTCGTAATAATAAATAAAAAGTAATATGGTAGCAAAAATTATCTGTGATTCCTGGTATGTGCCATACACTATTTCAAAAGCCCTTCATGTGAAAAGCCACTCAGTCCTCACAACATGTAGTTACTATTACTGTTCCTATTTTATGTAAGAGGAAAGTAAATTATAAAAATAAAGTGAGGTTCCTAAGACAAATGATGCTAGCAGAGTTAAGGTATACAAGGTTTGACAAATCAGAACACACACACACACACAACGGGGAGGAAAATGACTATTAATATACAATTCATGAAAAAGGAACTTTGAATGGCTAATATAAATTGGAACACTTGCCCAATTTACCTATTAGTGAGAAAATATAAATTAAAACAGCAAGATAGCATTTCACATCCAATAACATTGGTAAAATTGTATAAGTCAGTTAATATCAGTTGTTGCTAAAGATGTAACAACTGGGTATTTTTATATACAGCTGATAACCAGGAGAACTTAAAAACTATCAACCCTTCAACTCAAGAGCCATGTGAATGTCTCATATGCAAAACCAGGTGGTGATATGAAAAGAAATTCACCAAAGCTCTGGATATAGAAATTATAAATACAAAAGAAACCCAATCGTGAAAGTCTCAGTAGCATACATTCAATGCGAATAAATGTGTTATCTAGGTGATAAAAGCATTGAACTTCACCATATGTTGTTTATGACTACATTACAAAAATTCAAATATTTTTTATAAAATTGTAATGCTGTACATGAACTTTAAATTAGTAATGAATTCTAAGAAGGGAAAGAGAAAAATAGGGATTGAACTCCAAGTTCATTTCTCAGAGGAAACTCTTACAGGAATCAAACTTGGAAAAAACATTAGTATCCACTGTGCATACAGTAGGCAGAGGGAGAGAGTTGTATGGATTTTAGTACTTCTCTGTATGTCTCAAATATTTTAAAATTGAATTTAATGATACCGTGAATAAAAGAAAGATAGCATAAAAGTAAGAACAGTGAGACCAGACATGGCCATGAAGGGGAGATGTCGTTCAGTGATTATAGGAAGATTCTATTATGGAAGAGTTTCATGGGCAGACGTAGAAAGGAGAGAGAGTAACATTCAAACCTAAGAAGCAAAAGACACAAATCTGATCCCTGAGCCCAATGTAGCCTGTAGATCTGCACATTTACCAGCATGGACTTATTCAAAATTTGAGTAGGGCATACACTTCCCATTTCCTCATGGTCCCCACAAATCCCTCCTGCCCATCACCGCCATTTTGTTTATTTACCTGGTTTATGAAAGCTCATGGTTCATGACCCTTACCAAAGAATGAAATGTTCAGATAGATAAGGGCCTATATGGAATGGAAGAGGAATACCTCTTTATCAGAGATGGTAGAGGAGAAAAGGGAATTAGAGATGGGAAAAACACTTGACCAGAGAATTTAGGGAAGTTCAAGTTTGAATAGGAAGGAAGTCCAACCCAAGAATGAAGCACCTTCAAACACCCTAGGCATGGGCCTCTTTTAGGTTTATATTGTTAAAAGCACCTTTACCGAATACTACATTCCAATCTCATGATTTTCTGCCTCCTAATAAAAAAGATTTCTATTTCTACTTTGACTCTTTCCTCATGGCGCAGATGTGATATGTACAATTACCTCTCTGACTTCTGACTTCTGGATTCCTTGAATACTTTTTATTAGTTTTTTTTTTCATGGGCTCCTCTGGGTAAAAGCTTTCCTAGCCTGGTCTTGGTCTTGAATAGTTCTTTCCTTCATGCAAAGATCTGCATGAACAGATCTCGGTCATAAGATCTTGAATGTGTAAGAAGCCGTGTTTTGAGGCTGGGTGTGTGGCTCAGTATGTGTGAAGTATGTGTGAAGCCCTGGGTTCCATCCCCTGTGTGAGGGTACACACACACACACACACACACACACACACACACACACACACATACAGCTATCTTTTTTTTCATTAGTTCTGGGAAAGTTTCATGCATTCTGTCTTCAGATATATTCCCTTTCTGTTCTCCTTCTGGACTTCAAAAGCTTTTAGTTTTACCATGCTTAAAAGCAGAGCACTGGAGTTCAAATGCTGTATGAGGCTGCATTTTCAAAATACAAGGAGAGTTGATTGATTCAATTTTGTAAAATCTTTTCTTTTTCATCAGGAAAAAAAAAAAACAACCATCCAATTTCATGCCCAGGGAAATTGTAAATGTGCTATTTCAATAGAAATGGCTGGTCAATCCAGTCAAATACGTGGTTTTACTCCTTTTTTTTTTCTGGTGAATTGATCATTTCTGTAATTGAACTTCACAGACTTATAGACTTCTTGGGTATTGTGTGGGCAAAACCACAATGAAAATCAACACCTCAGTGTGTCATTACACAGAATTATCGGATTAAATTTTTTTTTTCACGTCTGCCACTAAATTTTGGCTAAGTTTCTTGTCCTCAATGGTGCTGGCTTTCAACCAATTCAAACCTAACACAACACAAAATGTGCTAGATTCTTTGGGAAAACTAGCCAAGAAGATTATTATAAGGTGCTGGGCCTGGGGGTGCATGCCTCTAATCCCAGTGAGGCTCAGGAGGCTGAGACTAGAGGATCTCGAGTTCAAAGCCAGCCTCCGCAATGATGAGGTGCTCAGTGAGACCCTGTCTCTAAAGAAAATACAAAAATGGATTTAGGATATGGCTCATTGGTCAAGTGCCCCTGAGTTCAATCCCCAGTATGCCCCTCAAAAAAAAAACCATTAGTATCAGGTATGATGGTATGAAGGGGGACTTTTTCAAAGACTTGGTGAAAGAAACATCAAGTTTCTTCATAAATAATTTGATGTACTTATGAAGATTTTTAGAGATCTTTTATGCACCGACTTTTGCATACAGAGCACTGTGGTGTATACGAAAATGATAAAGTTCCTACCTTTAGCAAGTATCATTGGGAAACTTACGTTAGATAGAAACAAAATATACTGTCCAGGCTCATATAGGCTTAAAAGTCATATAATTATTCACATAACTAAAATCTAGTAAGAGCAGGGTTGGTTGGTTCTTTTTTTGTTGTGGGGGGGTGTTGAATATGAGAGAAAGAGAGAGAGAGAGATCCAGTATGTGGCTCTTTTACATCATTACAGAGAAAGTTCTTTCTGTTCTCGACTCTGACACACTCAATGTGAGAGCTACCCCAAAGCAGGCTCCTCCCTGGGTTACAAAGTGGCTACTAGTGAGGAGTGGGACTATGTGCTCCCGTCTTGATATCTAGAGTATAAGTTCAAATGCAAACAAGGAGGGTACTTGAGGGAGCGAGGGAAAGAGAGAAGGTAAGGAGGAGAAGAAGGATCACATGATGAGAACTTCCTTCATTACAGGGCGTAAGTCTTTCTCCTTGTTTGGTGGGGTCATTTTACTGTAGATGCTCTGGAGCAAGAATGGATTTCTGGAGGAACGCTAGGAGTTGGTCTAGAATAACCAGGATCCATATCCAGATGCCCAAGGATACAGATCTTTAGGGAAAGACAAGAAAAAAAAGTGGTTCTGTGAGCAAGCAGGAACAACAAATGTGGATATTGGATGAACCACTGACGATAGCATCTACATCGATTTTGTAATTCACTTCTGTAAGGTGGTAGGGGAGAAGGCAAGAAAAAAAATACAAGTAATTCTAACATACGGCCTAACCCAGGAAATGGAGATCCTCACAAAACAAGAGTTGGCACCAGAATTGAAACATGCCTTCCACTCCTGATCAATTCTTACAATTCTGCATGTCCTTATCTCTGAAAGTCTGTTTGTGAATGGGAGTTAGTACAGGTTTCTGAATTCCTGTGGAATGGAGTTCCATTTTGGCATTCTTTCTGCATATCTTCACCATGTCTGTTAACCTTTTCAGACTTATCGAAGATTTTTCTCTGATTTATGCTCATTTTTTTTTCACAAAGAAGCAAAGATTTCAATCATGACAGAGGAATTAACATATATTCAGTGAGGAGAGAATGATATAAGCATATTGAGATGTGGGTGTCAGGCAGTGAGCAAGAATTACCCAACATGACTTGTTCCCACACCTCAGCTTGCCCATGGGCTAAATCTCAGTTTCTGCCTCAGCAAAACCTACAATCAAAGCCTGTCATCAACTCTCAGGGTCATTGGCAAGTGGTAAAAGTGGCTGTATGAAATCCATAACTGTCCAGGGTCCTCCATATTAATACAATCTATTAATAAATATCACGAGGATGTATGAACCAATTATTATAGAAATATGAAGGCAGAATATCCCTTCCCAGCAAAGAATCACGAAAATATATTCACACAAATTGTCAAATACTCAAGGCAGATTTAGAATCTTCTTTTGCAACTTCTTGGGTGATGATTTTTCTGTTGATGACTAAAAACTTTCAGAGTTCCATAACACAAACATTGAGTTAAGAAAGGGGGCAGTTCTTGATATAAGGAACTGGTTTTCTAAAGGGGAAAATAGGAACACATTCAACTGCCTTTGTCATGACAGACACATTTAACTACACTTCAGAAAGGTCTCAGAAAGTGCATAGAATAAATGTGTTATCAAGAAAATAGAAAAAAACTAGTTTCAAAAGGAGAAAATAAGAAGATCAAATAGGTCACTTTACACAATAACCAAATACCTTGCAGTATACAGAGTATGCACAGCCAGGTCACATGTGGATCAATCATTTGAAAGAAAGCAAAAGAAAAGGAGAGAGGTTTAATTTCATTTTGTTACATACATATTTCCAGTTTTGCCAGCACCATTTGTTGAATAAGCTATCATTTCTCCAGTGAATGTTTTTGGCACCTTTGTCTAGTATGAGATAACTGTATTTATGTGGGTTTGTCTCTGTGTCCTCTATTCTGTACCATTGTCTACAAGCCTGTTTTGGTGTCAATAGTGAAATGTTTTCTTACTATATTCAATGGACTATTACTCTGCTTTAAAGAGGAATGAAATCGTGGCATTTGCCAGTAAATGGATGGAGTTGGAGACTATCATGCTAAGCAAAATAAGCCAATCCCCCAAAACCAAAGGCCGAATGTTTTCTCTAAGATGCGGATGCTAATTCACAATAAGGGGGGAGCATGGGAGAAGAACAGAGTTACCTTAGATTAGGTAAAGGGAAGTGAAGGGAGGGGAGGGGAGGGGACGTGGGGATAGGAAGGGTAGTAGAGGGAAACAGACATTATTACTGTATGTATATATGTGACTGCATGACCAATGTGATTCTGCAACATGTACACTCAGAAAAATGAGAAATTATACCCCATCTACGTATGACATATCAATGTGCATAAGTGCATCCTACTGTCATGTATAACTAATTAAAACAAATTAAAAAAATTTGAAACAAAAGGAAAGTAGAATCACACAAGAATGGTCTCACTTCTGTCCATGGTGCTGAAGTCCAGGAGCTTAAAATGTCAAGTGCTTATTTCTTACTTCTTGCTATGAGCATAAATCTATGAATCATTTCATAGACAACTTCATGCGGTGATCAAGATGAATGGTTCATATCTGCAATTAATCAGTTAAACTGTGAGTTTTAGAGAGGTGCCCGGTGACATTAGATAGTGTGGTGGTCACCAAAGAAGAACTGCTTTCTAAAGTCACCTTTCGTCTTGCCTCACATGGGGCTGTCTAACTTTGCAAATCACAAATTAACTTATAATTAGCTCTGAGATTTGGCAGCCTGAGTCTAAAGACGCACAGATGTCTCTGACTTCATAATAATTTGGGAGGGAGGTTGTCATAAAAACATGTTCAGCCGTTTGCCCAGAACATTTAGAAGGGAAAGTTGCAAAAGCTCGGTTGGCTGTAAATATGTGGGCTACGACTTTAACCTCCTTCACTAAAATATTTCTCTGTACTATCTGGAACTTGTCACTTTATCTCACTGACAGTCAAAATAAGGAGGGTATCCAGACCAATGCACGTCTTCTAAAAACAAAGCAAAGCATCATTAGAAGGAAGGAAGGCTTATTTGAGTTCACGAATTAAACAGGATAACGCTGTCCCTATCCTTATCCCTCAGAATATCTGTAATGAGGCAGAGATCATTTTGCTGGGGAAAAATATATGAGACAATCCAGGGGCTCAAGATGCAGAGGAGCCAATAGAATGGGCGGGGGCACTTTGAAGAAGCCAAAGGCTGGATAGGAAAGAATAGCTCAGATGGAATTTCCAGGGTCTTTTCTATAAAGTCTACCCCTTACAAAACTAGAGAACACAAAGAGGAGACACCCTTAAAACTGATCTCTCCCCTGGCAAGCCACTATGTCCTCCATGATTAATTTTTAACCACCTACAGATTCATATATTCAAGCATCATCATGATTATCATCATCCCAAATGTCTTTACTCTGTGCCAGACGCTCTAAAAAATAACCTTATATATGTTATTTAATCCTTAAAAACAGTGGTAGGTCTATAAGCCATGCTTCCCAGAGAAGGAAATTAATTTACCAACTATTACTTAATTTTAAGTAGAAGCAGTGAGATGTGAACATGGGTTTTCTAACTTCCAATACAAGGAAGGTTCTTAGAAGTGCTACCTTTTCTCTCTGATTTCCTACCTGCTGTTTGATCTGACCTTCTTTCTCTAAGGCTTTGATTTTGGGGTTCATCTCCATTTCTTCTCTATCCTGATAGCTCCCCTATTCTATAAACTCCCAACCATTGTTTTGATGGCACCTTCTTCTTTGGCTGTGAGATCAGTTTTTATCCTGGATCATTCCCCATTTTGCTCTAGTTAAGCCCTGGTCCTCTACTGCCCCAGCCTGTCCCCAGTGGTCCTGATGGACTTTGCCACACAGCAGCAAGAAATCCTTGAAGCCCTTGATCTGAGAAAGGAAAGAGAGATGGGATGAGGCCAGAGAAAACTGTCTCTCATATTTAGATTTTAAACCTATCGTTAACAGGTGCAGATACAGGGTATCTGTTAAACTCTATGCTAGGCTATGCATGACCTTCAGGTTCATTAGTTAATTTCTCAGACATCCTCCATTAACAAACGATACCTGATGTCCCCTCTGGACAAAAATGGAAACATTCCCGGCCCTCAGGGGTCCTACAGGCTGCAAACCCCACACTTTGGGATTATTGCTGTAATTGTTTATGGGCAAGAAGCATCCAGACCTGTTATCCTGCAGTCGGCATTTGCTAGCATTTGGTTGGCTTTCTCTGGGTAGAAATCAAGAACTATCTATTCAAATTCAGTGAAGCCAAGCCTTGCCTCTGTGTCGGTCTTGCCGGTATTGGAGACATGATACCAAGGACACCTCTGATCCCTTCTCTTGTCCTCACAGGCCCCCAGCCTACATACAAAAGCAGCTGCTAATAGGTAAAACTGGGCAAGACTGAATTGCTGCCTTGTGCTCTTTCTGTAAAGAGATTACAGGTCTCTGTTGTCTTTCTTGCCCCTAAGGTAAGAGCAATCCTTTTAAAAGAAAATGAGACGTGGTAACATGGGCCGGAGCAAGCTTTTCTTTTTTTTCTTGCAAAAGTCACTTACAGCTATGACATCAGAGGACAGTCCTATCTATACCACTGATAGCGCTAAGGTCAGCCTTTTGATAGAATGGCAGGAGGAGAGAGCCTTCACACCATTCTAAAATCCAGGATGGGATGAGCAGTCCCCACTGGCTGAAGGAAACAGCCTCTGTAAATGGGGTCTTTATGGGTGACAACAGTGTCACATCAATTCTCTCACAGACAGGATTTACCAAGGACAATAGTGCCCCGTGCCACCTCCAGCTCACGGGGTTCCATCCCACACCCTCAGACTCATCTGGACCATCCCCTTCTCTCAAAATTCAATGGCTGAGTGAAGTCAGCAAGCTCAGTCCTGACTGGATGCTGGAACAAATAGGTCCCACTTACACTCACAGACAAGGACAGTGATCAATGCCCAAACGAGGAAGTTTTCAAGTAGAAACCTTCATGAGGATTTTTTTTAAATTTTAAGTTAACAAAGACACCATTGGAACGTGATGTATGTATAGAGAAGTGTATTGATGTGTGTCCCCGCATTCTGGGAAGATGAATCGAGCTATAGGGATGGCTGGTTCCATGGGTATTTTTCAGAAATGTATCTCTCTTTCTGAGAAAGAGATGAGCTTTCAGAGAGAGAGAGAGAGAGAGAGAGAGAGAGAGAGAGAGAGAGAGAAAGAGAGAGAGAGAGAGAGAGAGAGAGAGAGAAAGAGATATCAAAGAGAATCATGCACAGAATCACAAACACATACAGTGACATACCCAAATCTTAAATGTGAAATTCAGTCTTTTGTAAATGTAGACATCTCTCCAACATAGCAATCAAGACAGTGAGCAATTCCATCATCCAGAAAAAGTTCTCTCATGTCTCACTCTTGTGGACAAACTCTTTCTAAAGTATGTTGACCTGACTGGATGGATTTCAAGAAAATTTAAACTTAAGTTTAGAAACTCTCTAAAAGGAGCCTTTTGATACTCCAAACATTTAAATGCTTTTTTCCAGTGTTTAACCCAAACTGATTTATTAATTCATCTAACCCAAGTGCATAAATGTCTCATCATCTCATTAAACTGTTTTTCCATGTTTACCTGGGAGATAATAAAAGATGAATAAAAGTTGTATTTTAGTGTTTAGGACATTGGATATTTCAGGATGATTTTTAAAAAAAAAATTTAGCTGTGCTTTGCATTTTCTAAACCTGCTCTGGGTACTTGACTGAAGATTAATTGTCAATCAGGTTTATGTAAATAGGAGAGCTCAGATTCCTGTGCATATTCATTCGTAAATTAAAAACAATGCTTTCCACCCGTTAGCTCTATAAAAGGGAAATAGACCTTGACTCGACATAATGAGGCATTTGTGTTCACTATAACTCTAATTTACGATCCCTGTTTGAAGAGCCATCAGTTCTCGTTTACTCTGTTAAGTGACAATAAGGGAGGCTAAAGTAAATTCGGATCAACACTCCTGGGTCACCTTAGTGAATTTATGGACCATTCCATGACATTATTTGAAACAACTGTAAATTTGGATCCCGGTGCAGAAGAGCACAAACCACTAGTTTGATTTGTCATCTTGTACATCCAATGATACTTTAAATGCACTTCCTTCTCATGAAGGTCGCACCCGGGAGTAGCCAAGGCTGCGTGTTAGGTGGCTTGTACTCTCCTTTAATGCATGGTGTTCAAGGTGATTCCTAAGTGCAGCCTGTATGCAGAGTCCAATATGAGACGCTCTCTTAGGAAGATGTAGCAAAAGATTTCAATGGAAGGCAATTCTGCAGGAAATGTAAATCATGGATTATAATTATTTATAAATATGATTAGTCAGCTCTGTGTTCCTGTGGCCAAAATAACCTGACCAGAACAGAGGAGGAAAAGTTTATTTTGGCTCAGGAGGTCAGAGGTTCAGTCCATGGTCAGCTGACTCCATAATTCTGGGTCCAAGGTGAGGCAGAACATCATGGTGGGAAGACATGGTGAAGAAGGCTTCTTAGTTCACGGCAGCCAGAAACCAGAGAGTGATCGAGAATCAGGGACAAGATACAATCTCCAAGGGCGTGCACCCAATGACCCACTTCCTCTAGCCAACTCCACTTGTCAACAGTTACCACCCAGTAATCAAAATGATTAACCCAACAAATGGATTAATTCACTGCATAGGTGATAGCGCTCACAATCTGATCAATTTCACCTTTGAATATCCCTGCTTGGCCCCATAATCTATCCTGGGGCCACCCTGTTCCCAACCATAATAGTATGTAACCATCTTTTTTTTTTTCTGTAGCAAGCAAAAACAAAATAAAAACATAAAATTTTTAAAAAACACCCAATAACAAGGGAGGTTTTTAAAAGTTAGTATAATGTTTAGTCTATCTGGAGGGTGAATTTTATAAAATTATCACCATAAAATTTATAATAGGAACTTTGACTGAAGATACATTGATGTTATGGATTTTCATTGGGTATCACATTTGTCCTAAGAGTGTTTACAGCATGTGGCTATTGAGGAGCCTGGGTCACTGGGCCTTGACTTCTTTGCCCTTTGACCTGAATACCTCTGATTTCTACCTGATAGATTATCTGAGGTTGTGTTGATAGACCCTGGGAGAGAGGGACTGTCCCAGGCCATGTGTTGTAAGGCCAGTGTACCAAAACCAATTTGTTCCTTAATAGAGACTCCAGAACTCTAGTAATATGCAGCACAATCAACTTGATTGATGGGTGTTCTTAACTCATAGATTAAGTAAAAAAAGTGAGATTGGAAGTAAAAAATTACAGTAAGCACATTTACGGTGATTAAAAGAGATCAATGACACAAAGCTACAATAATCAAACAGTAACCAAAATAGTGTCGTATTGGCAGAAGGACACATGTACAATCACGTGTAATAAAATCAAGAGTCTGGAAGTACATCCAAATTTTATTTGAAACAAGGGAGCCAAATCTATTCAATGGATAAAGTTTCATCTCTTCAACATGTGATACTAGGACAAATGCATTTCTACACATAAAAGAGTGCAGTTGAACCCCTATATAACATCATAAAGGAAGAAATGTAGGGTTAAATATTAATAACCTTGTATTTGTCTAGGGATTATTACATTTGTCCCCCAAAGCTCTCAAGGCAAAAGAAAAAAATTGATAAATTAGATTTTATCAAAATAATTTTTAAAAACTTCTGTACATCAAAGGACATTATCAAGAAAAAGAAAAGCTAACCTACAAATCGGGAGAAAATATTTGTAAGTCATATATCTGATAAGGGCTTCATATCCAAAATATATAAAGAGTTCATATAACTCAATAATAAAAAAATAATCTGATTCAAAAACGGTCAGAGGACTTGAGTAGACATTTCTTCAAAGAAAACATAGAAATTTTCAATGACCACTTAAAAAGATGCTCTGCACTGTCAGTCATTATAGAACTACAAATAAAAACTGCATGCATTTCCATTTCACACCTACCACAGCATCCACAATACAGAGTGGAAACACATGATGATGAGTGGAGTCCCTGAAATCCTCTCGTCATTGCTGGTTGCAATATGAAGTGGTGCACCTGCTCTGGAGAACAGTTCAGGATTTCCTTGAAAAGTTCCAAACAGAACTATTGTATGACCAAGCTGTTTTATTCTTAGGTATTTATCACAGATAATTAAAATCAGGAACCCAAACAAATCAAAATACATCAATGGTCACAGAAATACAATTCACAACAGACCAAAGGTGAAGCCAACTCAAGAGTCCATCAGTGGATGAATGGCTCAACAAGAAGACATGGTGAACATTACAGTGGAATATTAATCAGACTTAAAGGTGTAGTTCTGAATGAATAAACTGCTTTTGCAAGAAGATTCAGACTTAATAGCATTATTAAGCCACAGGTGAAAGGCACAACTATATTTCAAATAATAGTAAAGGCCAGCACCCCTGGGTGAGAAATGATCTCATGATGGCATCATAATGACTTGCATACAAAGGAAAGAAGACCTTGGAATCTCATGCTAGTTAGGGAAGTAAAAACTCAACAACAATGACAAGTTTTATACCATTTTCTTGCTCATATCTCTCCTCTAGTCTTTAAAAAAAATGTCAAGATTTGAGAGACCAGCTGTCATATTTTTGCTATGGCCACAGCTCTGGCTTTGTTATAAAACATAATCATGACAGTCATAGTTCAAAAAATTGTTGATCTTATTAGATCTCCACACTGGTGAATACTATTATAACCAATAATTTTATCCATAAGTGAGTTCATTCCAATAAGTGGTGAGCAAAATTTTCTTGAAATAGGAGCCTGGGTGGGCATCTGTATTCTCTAACTACCAGCAGAGAGTCTGGCTCAGGCATCCTACCTAACATTAATTTACAGTATTTTGCAAAGTGTGTTCTATCAAATAAAATAGTCTCCTAAAATAAATGAAGGTATGATACACACTACTGTATGGATAACTTCGAAGGCATTAGACTAAGTGCAATACGCCAGACACAAAATAAAAAATACTATATAAGTCCACTTATATGGACTATCTAGAATGGGCAAACTCATAAAGACAAAAAAGTAGATTAGAGATTAACAGAGGTTGATTTTGGGGTAAGGGTGAATTATTGCTTAATGGAGAGTTTCTGTTTGGAGTGATGAAAAGATATAAAAATAAGAAAGCCCATTGAATAGCATTGTGAATGCAATAAATTCCACTGAATTGTACCCTGAAAAATGGTAGAATTGGTTCTGTTTCTTCCACATCTTGCCCAGGAAGTGTATACTCTTGGTGGGAATGCAAAATGGTACAGGAGCTATGGAGAACACCACGGCAGCTCTTCCAACAGTTAAAAATAGGAATGTGATTATATGACCCATCTGTCCCACTGTTAGGCCTATATCCACAGGAAATAAAATCGAGATCTTGAGATGTCAACCCTCCCCCTTTGCTGCAGCATTGTGGAGAGCGGTGAATCAAATCATGGCCTCTGACTCTCTCGTGGTTACATTTGTGCTAGGGGCTGCCTGTGCAAAGGTGCAGACTGAGGTTGCCCAGTTACTATGGTGATGCTGGCCTGAGAACACTCTGGGCAGAGTCAGAGTTATCAGTCAAGGTCTTGAGATTTCAGACACCAACTGCCAGAAATAGAGAATTTGAGCAAAAACAAGATGACCTTAATGTCTCACCAGTCCTGCGTCTTTCAGATCGCCTGCTTTGCTGAAACTTTTTCACAGATAATCTTTTGATACAACCCATATAATAAATGTGCTGAGACAGCTCTGGTATCAGTTAAGCCTCACCAGAACTTGGCTCCCCACCTGGCCCTACTTTTTTCTCTCTCTGGGTGGGCATCTGTATTCTCTAACTACCAGCAGAGAGTCTGGCTCTTTTCTTTACCCCCTGTTACCCCTTGTCCAGTTTCTGAATTCATGGTCCAGGCCTGAGTCCTCAGCACAGCACCCTTCACAGTGGCCAAGATATGAAAATGAACAGAAGAAAAATATGAACAGAGAAAAAAATATATGGTAGATACATATAATGGAATTTATCCAAGCTAAATGAAATAATCCAGTTACAGAAAGAGAGACACTGCATGATCCAGCCAACCAAGTTATTTAAAACAGTCACATTCATGGAATTAAAGGATACACGGTGGCTACCAATGAGAAGGAAGAGCAGGAAACAGGGATTGCCAATCCATGGCGTGGAATTTCAGTTCTGCAAGATGGGTAAATTCTAGAGCTCTGGGATTCAGTTTTGACCTACAGTCTACAATATGGTATCACTTGTTTAAAACTTTTAGAGTGTGCGACTCTGTTAAGGGTCCTTGCCATAATAAAAAAATTAGAGATATAACTAAAATGGCAAATTTTAGGATACATATATTACCCTGAAAAAAAAGCTATTGTGGAAAGACTAGAAATAAGGAATAGATTTTTTAAAAAATAGTAAGGTGAAGAGTGATTTTTATATATGACCAAGTATTTATAACCACTGATTGGCTCAGATTGGCTTATTTCAGCATCACCTAACAAAGCATGGACTTAGTAGAATCAAGGGGACCCTTTTACAAAATGAGAACGGTAAGGCCTGCAGAGTTGAGCCTACATGCCAAAGCCCTCTACGTGGGCCCTGGACTGATGCCCCCTGTATTGTATCCAGGCCACCCACCACCTTGGATCCTTCTCTCAGGCGCAGAGCAAGAAGAGATGCAAGAAATCTTCTTTGCATGACAAGGAATCAAATGTAACAAAAGCAAGCATCGGTTGCTCTGATTGTGATGAGAAGGCACAGCACGGTTCTGATTCTCTTCACTTTTTCTCGTCCGGGTTGACCAAATGAACCTCTGTGTTGACAAGGGCCACTGCTCTCACCGCCTAAGCAGCTATGGTGGCCTTTACATTCCCAAGAGCAGATCACAGAGCAGAGCAGCCAGGTCAGGTGGGGTGCCACACAGCCACACACCTGCTGCAGGGAACGCAGCCTGAACTCCGGCTGTCGACTCAAAGTTGGGAGACGGATGCTGACGGACCTCAGTCTTTCCCATTTGTAAAATCTGGACGAGGAAGTGTTTGACTATCGCCCACAGTTTTGTATGAGGATGGAATAAGAGAGTGTGAGGCAGCTAGTCATTCATGAATGGGTCAGCAGGGAAGGGTTCCAGGGAGCCTCATCCGAGAGGCCAGCACCTGGAAGATGGGGCCTGGTTATGTCCCAGCCTCCCCCAGCCTCAGCTGCAGCCCCTTGGGAACCACAGTTGTTTCAAGATCACATCACACCCACCAGCGGCCCTGCTCCCTCCTGATCACTGAAGCATCATCATCCCTAAATTATCTTGGCCTCCACGTCGTCCAGACCCTCTCGATGCAAACTTGCTAAGGTCTCTTCAAACTGGTGAAGGGGGCGAGAAATTGAGGGGTGGGGGGCTAAATTTCCAATTTCATTAAAATCCCCAACCCCGTGCCCCACACCATCCTCTCTTTGAGGCCATCAGTCACAGGTCCTGGGAGGGATTCTAGAACCTTCCCTGGGACCCTCGATAAAACTAGAGGGCAGGCGGCGGGGCACAGGGTCCTTTTCTCTGAGAGGACCCGCCTTCTCCCTTGAAGTGTCCCGGACAGATCATACAAAGGAGGACCATGACCCATTCTTGTCTGGAAGTCACCTATGGGCCCCCCACACTCCCTCCTGCCTGCCCCCTTGCCCTGACCTTCAGGAGACGGGGGGATTGGAGTGGAACCCGAGGGGGAGGCCAGGAGGCAGGGAGATGGGCCTGTGGGTATTTTTAAACACAGAAAGGAAAACGAGGTGGTCATGGAGAGACTCTAGACCAAAATCCAATCCGGAACTGAGAGAGGAAACAATTCTCAAAGCCTCGTGCTCTTCAGGGTTCACTGTTAGCTTGATAAGCCTCATTCTTGATTAGGATGAATGATGACCATGCGCTCTCCATCTCGCTCTCGGGTTTCCAGGGGAGACACTGATAGATAATCCAGAAACACCCCCCCCACACACACACACACACGTGGGGAGGGAGTTATCTCCTGGAAGCCACCAGAGCTCATTCTTTATCTCAGTTGTGACCTTTAGAAAACAAACATTTGGATTATTTGTGCCATAGGCCTGCCTCTAATGAAGCAATACATAAACTCACAGTCACTACTTTGTAAAGGAACAGACCGTCTGAAGAACACTCGGGGGGAAGAAAACAAAAACAGCTAAAATAAAACAGATAAGCAAGAGAAACTCGAGCGCTGACCAGAGCCGTCCATACGCTTCATCACTGAGAACAATGCGATGACAATCGATACGGCTCAGAATGAATTCGGGAGAAAAAAAAATCTAACACATCTGTATGTGTAAAAAGAGACTTGAGACTTCTTATGTATCTTTCAGGAATCCATAGAAAAATATTCTTCACCATTTCCAACTTTGTCCTCTACTGTTTATTCAACAGAACATCTCCTTCTGAACAACTTTTGCTCTTTTCTTGAAATGCACACACCAGGGAAAGAAAAACTTTGATTAAGGATTATTCTGTGTTTTAACTCAAAAGATCAAGTCAAAAAAAGAAGAAAAAAAAAACCTAATAACCTCCTAGAAGGATTCTTTCTGTGCACTGACGAAAATAAAATCTCAACTTCATTAGGCAAAATAAAGATCGTCTGGTGGCCCATGTAACTCAAGATTCCAGATGTCTATCTTCAGGAACAGTTTGATCCAGGATTCAACAGAGAGCTTCCGGTCTTTTATTTTTTTTCTCCCCCTTTCACCTACTCCTTTGTTGGTTTTATTTAAATTATATTTTCTCAGGAACATCCGCGGCAAGAGAATTTAAATAGCTCAAATTATAGCTATAACCAGTGTTCTCAGATTCTTATTAGAGTAGTCAAAAAAATTAAAAATTAGAATATACCAAGTAGCCACACTGGGGGCACTTTCTCACCTTTAGAGCGATAGTTCAAGCTTGTTCAAAACATGAGGACCCAAGGTAGGAGACGTGTCCACCTACTTCACGTTGCCGCTTCCAGAATATCAAGAATGGGTAGAAACAATCTCAATTTTTAGACCAAATCCCTTGTTTTCTTTTTAACACAGAAAACTACTCAGAGCTCTCCTTCCAGTTCCTCTCAGTGACTGAAAACTCCAAAGTGATGCAGTTCTCTGCTCTGATACTTCTCCATCTTGGCTACTGGAACATTCCATTACCTGGTTTGTAGGCATGCTGTTTACACATAACGCTACTAAAATGCTCAGGGCAGCAAACATGCCATATAAATGCAAAGTATCCATAAAAACTGTGCAAAAAAGCAGAATTCCCCAGCTCATGGAGGAGAAAACAGCCGTCTGCAAAGAGACAGCAAATCCTGGAAAAGAAATCCCAACTTCTTTCCCCTCCTCGGCACATCATTTTAAAATTGCTTTACGTGCATTTATATTTTAGAGGACATTTTATCTCTGAAGGTCTGTGCTTCCATCCTTCCATTTTCCAAAGGTTATCACAGCACCACTCTGTTCTTTTCCACTGAGTCATCTCTAGAGCATGACGGGAGAATTTGCTAGAATTCCAAGACAGCCACAGAATTCGCTGTGCCCTCCCTCTCAGATCCGAGAAAAATTGATTTTTTTTTTTTTCGAAAGCCTCTGATAAAGGATGACAGTCATTTGGATTTTTTTTTTTTTTTGGTGTGTGTGTGTGTGTGTGTGTGTGTCTTCTTGAGAAATACAGAGAAGTGGATTGGGTTAAAGACATAAATTGCCCTATTTAGACACAGAAACCAAGTCTGGGCCCGAAGAGCAAGAGCCAAGATGAATGGAAGGCCGGCTCCACAGATTCTTCCAGGATGAGGGTAGAAAGCTCGCCTGACAGCTGATCGATGGAGCGGTAAAGGTTAGAAGAATTATTAATGCACACACAGGAAAGCAGAGGACAGAGGAAAAGGGGGAAAAGCAGAACTATTTCTAGTGCTTTCTTTCCTACATCCCAACCTAACGTGGGCTCCATGCAGTGAATTCTCTCTGTTACTTGTTGATTGGGTGGAAGACCAAAGCCCAGCATGTCAGGGACCCAAGCTCCTCCTTTGTGGTGGTGGCTTCTTAATATTTCTATCCTATTTTTCTCTTTTGCTTCGTTTGGATTTTTAGTGATAAAGATCCAATTTGGGACTTACAGGTTCAGGAAGGGGGTAGAAAGAAAATTTTCAGTAACTAAAAGTGAGATGAGAGAACAATATGATACCATGGAGCAGGTTTTAACACAGTTGTGAACAATCCATTTATTTTTTTAAAAAAATATATGTTATTAGCTGGGTACGGTTTACATGCCTGTAATCCCAGTGACTCGGAGGCTGAGGCAGGAGAATCCAAGTTCAAACCCAGCCTCAGCAACTTAGTGAGGCCCCTAAGCAACTTAATGAGACCATTTCTCCAAAAAAAAAAAAAAAATTTTAAAGGTAAGTTATCATAATATTCACTTGGTGATCCCTGTAGGGGTGGGTGCCATTCTGAGTTCTTTACATTTGTTAAATAACCCCCACTCTAGACCAATCTCCCTCTGATAAACGAGCTGACTCGTTATGAGGGTTAGAAAGAAGTTAAGGAAATTTCCAGAGGTCTTGGTGAGACGGACAGATGGATGATCAAAGGATGGATGGGTGGACCCATCTGTAACATAGTTTACCAAAAAATGAACAGTGATCTAAATATTTGAATAGCATGCATTGTGATCCTCACTTTAGTTTTTTAAGATGCAAACTAGGACAAATATTTCTCAATGGAAAAATAAGTACCTCCGAGAATATAATGCTAAGTGAAGTTAGCCAATCCAAAGAAAACCCCAAATGCCGAATGTTTTCTCTGATATAAGGATGTTGATTCATGATGAGGTGGGGAGGGAGTGGTGCATCAGAGGATTAGATGAACTCTAGATAGGGCAAAGGGGAGGGAGGGGTGGGGAGAGGACATGGGGGTAGGAAAGATGGTGGAATGAGATGGACATCATGACCCTAAGTACATGTATGAACACGTGAAAGGTGTGACTCTATTTTGTGCACAACCAGAGACATGAAAAATCATGCTCTGCATGTGTAATATGAGTTGTAATGCATTCTGCTGGCATACATCACAAATTAGAATTTAAAAAAATTAAGCCCCTTTATAATTAGGAAATAACCACTGCTCTTGTTGTTTGGGGAAAGGGTTCAGATGCACAACACAGCTTTGATGATTCGGTTCTCCTTCTAAACATCATCCTTGCAAAGCTGCCTGTCAGCTTGACCTGTTCCAAGTGGACGGAAGCTCACTCACCTCTCCCAGCCTGTCCTTATCCCTGAGAACCAAGCACCACACGCCCAACCATCCAAGAGAGCCATCCAGGAGTCACCTCAGCCCATCTGTCCCATCTGGTCAGCAGGTGAGCATGCTCAGTTACTTTTGCCGCCCACTGGGTTGGCAGAACAACGTCTTTGTCTCATTGCCCTCTCTCCATCGTCATGTTGACCCATCCACTTTGCACCTCTGCATCTTCTGCCTGCATCCATCCATCCATCCACCCATTCCTCTCACCCCTCCCTTCTAATGTACCTTCCGTCTTGACTATAATTAACTTTATGGGACTATGACCACAGGGCCCTGCTGAGATTCTTGACTTGCCCTTCCTTATGGACAGTAAGCACGAAACTCCTCGGCATCAACAGAAGCCCCTGCAGGATCTGATCCATGCACCTTTCTGTCCTGTGTCGTGAGTTTGCCTTTCCCTCTCTGCTCCTCAGGTGCATGGGCTTCCTGTACTCATGTGACCTCCACGTGTCCCCTCGTGGCAGGAATGTATGTTGAGAATTGCATCAGTGGGCAATTTGGTCACTGTGCAAACATCATTGAGCGTGCTTACAGAAACCTAAATGGAAAATGTCAGTCACTCCACGGGCCTCTTGATGCAGAGTCACGCAGCATGAGATGTCTGAGGCTGCCAATCGGAGACTACTGTGCAGTCAATGTTTTATATATAATTAGAACCACACTCTAAGATAATGAAGAAAAGTAGAGTAAACATGAAAACCAACAGTGTTATGGTCTGAGTTAAACAATACAAGTTATAGGTTCTAGGCTACAGATTAGAAAATGTAGATTAATAAATAATTAATAGTAAGTATAGCCACAGTGACTCCATCTTTAGGGTTCCTGTGTGAATCTGTTGTTTGAGCTATTTTTAAAATGATAAAAAAAATTGTCTTTCTGCACTTTGCACTTTGTGTGCCCACAAATGTAAAGTCCCCAGGATGTCACCGCCTGTATTTTGTGTGTGTGTGTGTGTTTATCTGTTTTTGCTCTGCTAACTGTGTTCTTAGCCCCTGTAGTCTGCTTGCTTGCAATATACAAAATTCCATAGGATGTGGTTTTCTTCCTTAAACATTTGGATCATAAACAGCTTGGAGTACTTCTTTCAGAGAGCCACTCGGACTCTGTCAGAAGTGTCCCTGGCCAGGAAAAGAGAAAATAAAATGAAATTCTTTGATTTATTTCCAATTTGGACTTAGTGTGTTTTCTGAGCTGTCGCATGCTCCCTTATTATCATTATCAAGTATCAGGAACCGTACGTTATTATACGTGCTATAGTTTACCTGTCTGGAAACTCAGGCTTGTTTGCTCCAGTGTCACCCCAAACATTTGAGTAATGTGTCACACTAAGACTTTAGGACAGCTATCACATCAATAGGTGATGGGATTTAGGCTCTGTTGTAATCTTCTGGGACTATTGCATACATTGGTCCCTATGCACCAAAACTCTTTGTGTCACCTGACTGTAATGAGGTTTCCTACCTCCAGGACTTCATGTATGCTGTTCCCTCTGAAATACCTTTGGCTGGATTTAGTTCTTCCGACCTTTAGCTCCAGGACTGAGCCTAGCACCCACTCATATTCAGTTAGTACCCATCGAACACCTACTGTACATCCAGAAGTTTCTCTGGGCTGATGATGTAAAAATAAACCCAGACAGATACAGTTCCTGCAAAGGGGGGGGGTAACTCTTCCTAGTTCACCTGGAATGGCTGGTTTAGCAGAGAACATCCAAGGCCCAGGCAATGCTCCAAGCTTTGGGCTACCCGGGACACCTAGACTCTTGATTTCTTCCCCTAATGAACTCACAATCTAAGAAAGGCAGTCACCTAATAAATGATAGTTGAAAAGAATAAATGAAAAAAAGGTGCGCTTTTCAAGAGTAGTGCAAGAGGATGGTCATTGTAAACATATTTTGCAGGGCACAGTGACGCACGCCTGTAATCCCAGTGGCTCCGGAGGGTGAGGCAAGAGAATCACAAGTTCAAAGCCAGCCTCAGCAAAAGCAAGGCGCTAAGCAACTCAGTAAGACCCTGTCTCTCAATAAAATACAAAATAGGGCTGGGGAGGTGGATCAGTGGCCGAGTGGCCCTGAGTTCACTCCCTGGTATCCCCCAAATAAATAAATAAATGTTTTGTGATGCTTTGCTTAGTGAATTTTATAATAAGTTACAAAGATACCTGGAACAAATTTTGGCATGAAGAAAGAAAAAAACCTAAGGCACTTAACAGGATGGACTCGAATCCTAGCATGGACAGATCCATCTGACGTGACTTATGGGCTACAGAGGCAGCCAGCACAGTTTGACAAGGTCTCCCCGGATGCAGGGAGTCAGGAGAGAAGGCAAAGGACCTTCAACTCCAATCAAGGCCAGTGAAGGTCTGCGTGGGTCTCTCCCCACAGCGCATGCTCTGCATGAGGAATTACTCCCCAGCAGGTTTCAGGCCGAGAGAGTCGGGAACTCAGGAAATAAGCAAGTTCTCAATCTCTCCCTCTGACACACTTTAATAGCCTCATCTGTAAAGTGGGATGATAAAAGCACCTAACCTGTAAGTTTCTAGGATGGTTTAAATGATAATGCATATACAGTGCTTAGGAAAGTATATGCTTGGCCATAAAAGAGTATACACGTATGTATAAATATGTCAAAATACACTGGCATGCACATCTAAAAAGAATTTTTAAAAATCAACTCAAAAAATAAAGAAAAAGAAATAGAGTACCTGGTACATGGTGATAGTTGCTAAATATCGGTCGGTCATGCCAATGGGGCCACCTTCTATCCCCACCACTCAGCCCAAATGTGGTGCCGTTTCTCCCCTAGAAATCCTTCAAGAAGAGCAGGAGATGGCGTGGGAGCTGGTGACCTCGGAGACTGTTTTCTGCTGATTCTAAAAAGAAGCTTCTAGAAAGCCCGTAGAAAGAGGGATTTGATTTGCAGGTCCACCAAGTTTCCCCAGCCTGCCGTGGAGAGCAGAAAATTAAAGGCTTAACCTTCACGTCTACCTGCCTCTACTCCCAGAACCTTCTGTATCCTCATGAATATGTGTTCGACAGGACTAGATTTTGAAAAGGTGGGTTATGTCAAGGAAGAGGCGCATACAGAATTAAGTCACCATGCATGAACGAGTCCTGATTCTTATATGACATTAATATTGAGGAAGCTGAGTGCCTGTCAAAAAGTGCAAGGGTCGAAGCAACTGTGTAGAAAGCAACTATCTTTATCCTACACAAAATATTTGTTCCCAGGGGCAAAAAAAGAAAGCGCAAAATAAAATACAGGCCAGGAAATATACTGATAATAAGATCCCTTTTGCAAAACACTCTAGCACAGTCTACGCTATATCAATGATAACAATAAAATTTGTTAAAAAGAAAAATGCTATAATATTTTTTAAAGTAAATAAAATTTGTTAAATGATGTTTCCTACTTTAGCAAGAGGGCAGCAAAAACTTGTGGAGGGTAAAGACTATTTGCACAGACTTAAATGCACCCTGATACATAAAGAGCAAAAATTTCATCTTTTGTCATGAGATTTCACCACCCCCTGATATTTATATTCTGGAAATAGGCACACAGTTGTGTCCTTTGGAAAGGTGGCCGAATCAGACAGGATAAATAATCACATGGAGTATATGCACTGACATGTTCCTTGCTCCCTTTTCCAAAAATGGTTATTTTAAGATAACTCAAATGTGTAGGAATAAATACATCCAGGGCCCAGGCACCAAAATTGCAACCAGATGGTCAGATGAGTCTGAGTTCAGCCGTTTACATTTCAGGAGCCCCCCAGTAGAGCTCTTCAGAGCATGTGGCCTGAGAAGCGAATGCTGTGTTTTGAAGATCTTGCAGGAACATAAGTCTTCAAGGAGGTACAGCTGATTATTGGGAATTAGAATCGAGCCTTCATCTCAGTGACTGGTGGTAAGTAACGGGCTAACATCTGAAGAACAGCTTGGACGAGCAAAAATTGATCAGGCAGAGAAAGATACGTTGGTGTTGGCAGCGGAGGGTCTCTGCATAGCACAGAGAGGGGCCAGTCATTTCCCCTAGGGAAGCTCAGAACCCCTTATGCACTACTTGCTACCAACCTCCTTCCCAAGAGGAGGCAAATGAGAAAATATCCAGAGAGAAGAGTAAAAGAAGAGTGTCTGGGTGATTTTTACCACTGCCTGGTTAAACAGGTGTGAGACTAGCAAACAGTCAGTGTAACTGGTTTCCAATAGAAATCACGGCAGCTGAAAGTAAATCGTTCCACTGCCCTAAAGAGAAACCTATTGGGGGTGACTCCGTAGCTCTGCGATGTGCAGAGCAATTTTTACAAGAACTGCAGGAATCTAAGTGGTGTTCCTTTCACCTGCAGCAGTGACAGCTTGGATCCCGTGGCGTCCTTGCTAAACCCTTGGGTAATTACTGTTGTCATCTTTTTCACTGCTGTGACTAAAGGACCCGAGCGGAACAACTGTAGAGGAAGAAAGTTCATTTGGGGGCTCACAGTTTCAGAGGTCTCAGTCCATAGACAGCTGGCTCCATTTCTCAGGGCTCCAGGTGAGGCTGAACTTGGTGGCGGAAGAGGGTGGTGGAGGGAAGCAGCTCACATGGTGATCAGGAAGCAGAGAGAGACTCCACTGGCCAGATGCAAAATATATACCCCAAAGCCACGTCCCCAGTGCCCACCTCCTCCAGCCACACCCCACCTGCCTTCAGTTACCACTCAATGAATTCCATCTGGTAATTTATTTAATGATTGGGTTAAGGCTCTTGTCACCATTTCTCCTCTGAACCTTCTTGCATTGTCTCACATGTGAGCTTTGGGGGGACACCTCACCCCCAGACCATAGCAGTGATTATCCAGTGCTCTGATTACAGAGGCCCAACATTCCCAAGTGCCTTGACAAACCCCAAGAGAGTCAGGGAGGCTGGCCTCAGCCTCCCGTGCTGCCTCCCACCTTCCCTCTACGTGTCTTCTCCATGTTTCTCTGTCCCTCCAGCAAGCCCAGGTTTTCCATCTCAGAGCCTCGTTGTGCATGTTGCTTCTGCTCAGGGGCTGTCCTCTTCGATGCCCACCACTCTTTCAGCCTTTGAGTGACAGTTACGTCCTTGGGAAGTCTTCCCTTCCTCTCCTGGACAGTTTGGGACCCTATTTCTATGTTTTACCCGGCTACATTTTTCCCCCTTGTAACTCTCATGACAATCGTCATCATTTTCATAATTATTTCTTTAATCCTTTTTTGTAATTATTGCTTTACAACATGCCTCCCTTGATGAACTGGAGAAACCCCCCCCCACCCAGTTCCTAGGACCGTGACTAGCCACGAGGCCTCGTGGACATATCCCTGAAGAATGAAGATGTGAACAGTGACCATGTAAGGTGGCGTGCAGTGGGGACCATGGGCAGAGGCCATGCTGCTGGACACGTAGGTGGGCCTAATGTGGATTCCAAGATTAGTGACTGGGGAAAATCCGAGAGAAAGCTGAATCACAGGGCCCTGCCCTGTTTGGTTCCAGAATGACTTTGCTCAAAACAAAAAGAAAAAAAAAAATATGACGTACTCTGCAGGGAATTTCATTGTCTATCATAAATTTCAGTAGTTCCTTGATATTAAAGTGTGGACAAATTTTGACACCTTTGGTTCCCCAAAGTAAGTACTCTTAGTGAAAGAAAAAAATCTGATGATTTTTTTCTCTAGTCTAATATTGAAGATGCATACACCACCACACGCTAGAGATGATTCAGTGTTTATCGGAATATAACTGGGTCTTACAATATTTGAGACAGGAGAATGGTTGGTAAGATGGCACACGGCCCCTCCCTTGGCCTTCCTAAAATGATTGAAGCCCTGTCCACATTCTCAGAAAGGGCACACCAAATCACCATATCCATGCCTCCCCCCCAAAAAAAAATCAGTCCTGGAGAATAGATGCTAGGATCACAACTGGTTTTCTATGCAGCTACCATACTTCAATCTGGTCCTGCCACTTTTCGAAAGGGTGACATCCTATGTTTAATTTACAAATTTTATCCTTACATGAAAATAAAAAGTGCTTCCCCCCCAAAAAAAAGACCTCCTGGTTTTTGCACCCAGGCCTCCAGAGGAAGAGGAATTACAAGGGTGAAATGTGAGATGGAGATGGCTGATACCCCAGCTCAGCCAACCCAGTGTGTTTCCTTCCGTGGATGAGAGTGGAGGATTCATAAGGTTGCTTTACCTGTGTTGTTAATAACAAGGTGACATTTACGGAACTAATAAACTATAAAGTCCATTATGGCTTACTGCGGATTCTTGAACATGAACTTTGTAATCTATTCATTTATAAAAAAATGATTTGAGCCATTTAAATATTATTAAGCCATGGCAGAATTAAAACGAGCTTTCTCCCGGTGGGCTCAGGTGCACGGAAGCACAGTTATTATTTTCTAGGCTAGGCTTCCCATTTGGAGCCCGACGCAGGGTGGTGGCATGCTGAAGCTGTCCCCAGCTGCACGGGGAGTCAGGCCAAGGACAGCGTCCGTTATCCAGCGGAAATCTGGAGGGGCCTGTGTCTCCATTCTTCATCCTCCAGTCGGGAAAGGGGTGTGTCTTTTCTGTAACCATGTCCAAACAAATCTTTTTTTTTTAATTGGTTTTATTTTTTAAATACATGACAGTGGAATGCATCACAATTCTTATTACACATATAGAACAATTTTTTCATACCTCTGTTTGTATATAAAGTATGTTTACACCAATTCGTGTCTCCCTATATATACTTTGGAAAATGATGTCCATCCCATTCCACCATCCTTGCTAACCCCCTGCCCCCTCCCTTCCCCTCCCACCCCTGTGCCCTATCTAGAGTTCATCTATTCCTCTCAGGCTCCCCCTCCCTACCCCACTATGAGTCAGCCTCCTTATATCAGAGAAAACATTCTGCATTTGATAGACAGAGCACTAATCTCTAGAGTGTATAAAGAACTCAAAAAAGCTAAACATCAAAAACACAAATAACCCAATCAATAAGTGGGCCAAGAACATGAACAGATACTTCTCAGAAGAGGATATTCAATCAATCAACAAATATATGAAAACATGTTCATCATCTCTAGCAATTAGAGAAATGCAAATCAAAACTACTCTAAGATATCATCTCATTCCAGTCAGATTGGCAGCTATTATGAAGACAAACAACAATAAGTGTTGGTGAGGATGTGGGGGAAAAGGCACACTCATACATTGCTAGTAGGACTGCAAATTGGTGCAGCCAATCTGGCAAGCAGTATGGAGATTCCTTGGAAAACTGGGAATGGAACCACCATTTGACCCAGCTATCCCTCTCCTTGGTCTATACCCAAAGGACTTAAAAACAGCATACTACAGGGACACAGCCACATCCATGTTTATTGCAGCACAATTCACAACAGCTAAACTGTGGAGCCAACCTAGATGCCCTTCAGTTGATGAATGGATAAAAAAAATGTGGCCTATATACACAATGGAATATTGCTCAGCAATAAAATAGAATAAAATCATGGCATTTGCAGATAAATGGATGGCGTTGGAGAAGATAATGCTAAGTGAAGTTAGCCAATCCTGAACAAACCTTAAAACCATTTCCGACGGCCCCACCTGTGCCCTGATTTGTGATTCTTCTTGAAACAAATGTGCAGACGGAAAACTGAACTCAAAAACTTGCAGCGGTTTTCTGGAAGGATCCACCCTGCCTTTCCCTGCCCTTGGTTTTCAGGACTTATTTCCGAAGTGGACCATGGACCAGGGTTAGGAGCTGATCTTTCAGGCTTGGGACCTTCTTCTAACTAATCTGTTTTCCACTGTCATTTTCTTCATCATATCATGTCTCTGCTTAAAATCCTGCAGGGAGACATTGAACCCCCAAAGCGAAGCAGAGAGAATATGTGACGTTTGGCCCTTCTCGTCCCATGAGGCCAGGGGGAGGAAAGCTGTGTGTCACAGGGGGAGGAAAGCTATGTGTGTGTTCAACAGTCTTCAAATGACAAATTATATGAATAAATTAATAATAACTTTGTTCAAAAATATGTATCCAAACTTTTATGTTCATGTCCTTCAGGTTGATGAATCACTTCCTCCCAGTCACTATTAAATTAGAAAACAGCCCAAAGTTGGGGATGTGACAAATTTTTTTTTTCTCCTCCAAAGAAGCGAAGGATTTAGTCAAATTAGTCCAGTCAAATCAGTTTTCCTCCTTTCTGGTTATAGTCTGCATTTACCACTTTCCTGGAGTGTCTGACAGCTATATTTATTTAATCTTTACAGCATCCCTGTCTGTGGATCCAAATTAACGGGGATTCAGCTGGACAGCTGCCTGGGCTATCAGTTCATAAAGCACATTACAACATCCCTGGAATAAAGAATAAATACGGTGCTGGTTAACTCGGCTTCCACGGGAGACTACTCACATAATTGGCAGAAGGAAGCAACATGCTCAAGTGGAAATTGGGAAGACACTTCTCTCAGTGCTGAACTTGCTCCGCTGAGTTCCTCTGCAAAGAATAATTGCAAATTGCATGTTGCAATTATAAACTGCCCTGGAAGCCTGAAGACAGGCCGGCGGACAATCAGTTGACGTGCTTATAGCTAAGTCTCAGCCAAATGCTTTTCTGTTTTTCAATCTAAAGATGAGCGATTTAGTTTATTACCTAAATATCAGCCCTTGGAATATACCTCCAACCTATATTCTGCTTTCATACAAACATAAAACAGAAGTGAGAACAAGAAGGGAGGAAGGTAGCTAGGCACGGTGGTGGCACCCTCCTGTCAACCCAGCGACTCTGGAGGCTGAGGCAGGAGGATCTCAAGTTCCAGGTCAGTCTCCGAAACTTAGTGAGGCCCCGTCTCAAAATAGAGACTAATAAAGGGCTGTGGATGTAGCTCAATGGGGAAGCACCCCTGAGTTTAATTCCCAGTACAAAACAAACAAACAAACAGGTAGGAAGTTATTTATTCACCTGAGAGCCAGATACTGTGAACTTGGGTTCAATTTTGAATACAAGGTCAAACATCTACCCTATATCAGTTACCTTTTGTTTCATACTATGGGTGATTTGGGGGAAAAAAAGAAAAAGTGAAAAACTAAGAATTCTAAGTATATGAAAAATTTTAACAAGAAATATATCCTGTCAAATAGAAAGTCAGCTTTTTTTTTGTTTGTTTGTTTCTACTGAGTAAGTGTTAAACCAGCACATGAAGAATGTCAGGTTGAAGGGTGACTCCAGATGGTTAGGCTGTCTGAGATGCCCCTGTATCACTTTCAGCGTGACGTCTGATGTAGGTACTGGCACATCCACTCCCCCCCCCCAACAAAACAGAATTAGAAAGGATAAGAATCTCCAAGAAATTGCTTCCAAGGAATATTTTTTTTTTCAGAATACTAAGAGATACTATTTCCATGCTGGATCCTTGGACTTTAGCAATTTTCCATAGCCTAGAATCATTGAAAACTGGCCCTTTTTTTCCCCCCTTCTATGTTTTGTTTTATGATATGAATTGACCGATGGCATGAAACAGAGATGGGTGATAAAAAGACCACCCAGTCGAATCAGGATCCTAAGAGTTTGCAATGAACCAGAACAGTAGAAGTTAACAAGATTAAATATGGTACAAATAGGTTCAAGTCTTACACATGGGCTTAAGGAAAAATAAAGAAAGAAATACAGAATAAAGGAAGTACAACTAACTAATAATCATGAAACAGCATTTTCATGTAATATGACAAAATAAAGGGAGATAATGCAAAACAAGGGTATTAATATTGTTTGGGGTTATACATTTCATTAAAAATCTGATGAGGGAGGTCTGTGAATGCTTTTTCCTTAAAATCAGCATACAAACCAAATTTGGGGTTCAATTTCATGGAGTCTAGGGGTCCATGAAGCTCATTTATAGATCCGGAGGCTAACTGCAGAGCTCCAATTAACACACCGCATTAACAGGATAATCTCAAAATTCATGCAGATATGGACTCCATAATTACTCCCGAGATGATCCTGGACACGCTATTTAACATCATTAGCCTTAGACTCCTCATATGCAACTGTTTTAGTCAGCTTTTTCATCGTTGTGACCAAAAAGAGCTGACAAGAACAACTCTTTAAAAGAGGAAAAATTTATTTTGGCTCATGGTTGCAAAGATTCAATTCAGTTCATGGCTGGCTGAGGCCATAGCTCTGGACCCAAGATGAGGCTGAGCCTCAGGGTGGAAGCATGTGGTGGAGGGAAGCAGCTCAGGACATGGCAACCAGGAAGGGAAGAGAGAGAGAGAGAGAGAGAGAGAGAGAGAGGACCTTCACTCACCAGGAGTAAAAACCCCAAAGTCATGTTCCCAGTGACCCATTTTCTGCAGCCACACCCCAATTACCACCTAGTTAATCCATTTTAGTGGATTAATCCATTAGTTCTCACAGTCCAACCATTTTGACCCCTGAAATTTCCTGCCTTGTCTCACACCTGAGCTTTAGCGGGACACTTCATCATAGGGTTAGATTTTATTAGAGATTTACCTCTCACTTGGGAAGTATTCACTCGGCGTAGACAACCACAGAGAACATGGAAACATGAAAAAAAAGGGAACCAAGGTCATGTTTGAAACTCTAACGGGAGTTACAAGGAGCCGGAAGTTTGTTCAAGGTCAGATAAAATATTGAAATATTTAGAGCTACCTGCCCCCAAGAGAATTGACTTTCCCTTCGGATCTTAAGGCTCTCTTTGCTAGAGATGGTCAACCAAAAACTAACTGAAAGACCGGGACAGCACAGACAGAAGAGAAGGAGGGCGGGTGTAGTCCGTAGGCCCCACCCAGCCTGTGACCAACTGCCAAGTGGTCACATCCCTCTGGGTGGGTAGATGTGGGTAAAGAGCAAGACGTGAACACGCCGACCAGTGAGCCAGACCTCTGTCTCCACATTCAGATCGAAGCACAGATATTGGTAAATTGTCAACCTTCTTATTAGATAGGCAAGATCTTTTTTTACTACCATCCGTAGGTTGAATGCAAATAACGACCCCTCAGTATGACACATTTTGTGGCTGAGAGCAATAGGAAAAAAAAAAATGAGAGAAAGCGAGGATTCCTCCGTCATCTTTTGCTCAGGAAGTTTGACTCCTTTTAGCTCCACACTCCTCTTACATAACATCACAAAGAAATTTCCATGGGGGAAAAATAAAGTCATTTTTTCCATAAAAAGCAAGAAACGGGAACTCAAGAATTCAGTGTTCCCCCAAGGTCACTTTCTGCACCCACGTTTTCGGATTTGGTAATCCTTCTAAAGCCAATGAGAATTCTGGGATCAGAAAGTAGGGGTGCGGCAGGGGTGGGGGTGGGGCTCTCTGAACAGAAAGGATGCTCTGAATATATTTCCATCTCGGGCACTGTACCGGAAGGATGCTGGCAAATCTGTCACAGCATCGTGAACACATTCTTCAAGTGACAAAACTGTTCTAACCAGCTCTTGGGAAGCAGCACAGCACCGTCTATTCTTTGGGGGCAGTCTTGGGGCTGGGGAGGAAAGGGGGACATTAGGAAGTTGAGGCGGGACCCGGAAAGAGACAGATGCTCCTGGCTTATCGACTGTCACTGTTTTTGTGCTTTTCAAAGATGTGTGAATATTGCTCCCTAGGATTAAGAACCTGATGGTGCTTGCTAATCAAATAACGTCTGGGTCCTGTTTGGAGAGCAGCAATTAGCCGATCTTGGGCGATAGCCTATCTCCCCAAATCCTGCGTCCTACTTGAATGGAATACAAAACTTCCAAGGAGCAGATCCCATTCCCATCCTCAACTAAGCTTCCTCAAAGCACCTAAATGAGGCAGCCAGGTGAATCTCCTGCACCCCACTCCGACTCTCGAAATATTACATTTTTAATGACAGCTGGGGATTGTGTCTCGTGTCTTCTCCTGCATTGACAGACGCGGCTGTTCATGCATTGTCATTGGAATTCAGCAAGAAATACAAAGGGTTTTTTTTTTCCTTCTCATCTGTGCAGTCATGCTTCAGAGCTAACCGCCTGTCTTCATGATGAAAAAATAAAGCGGAAATCCCTGTTCCCCACTCTTCTTCCTTCTACCAACAATCTGTTTCTTATCCTACTTTGCCTTGCTAGCACAAATGGTGCTTTTTTTTTTTAACCCCTATGAGGGGACTCAAAACTGTCATTTTTAATTTTAAAAATTGTATAGGCAAATGCTTTTTCTTATGCACTTATGAGAAACATAGAGTGCCCGGATGAGCCTGTTCCCTTCAGATAATCTAATGTAAGAATAGTCTCTCCTCTATATTGAGTAAATCAACCACCAGGCTGCAAACCACAAAGAAACAGAGAAAATGGGGTGGGGGGAAGAGAGGCAGATCAATGGTACCCACGGCATTCACTGGGCTGAAAGGTCTCCTGCTTGCTCTCCCAGCCGTGGGAGTAGGACTTTCACTTACAGAGTGAATCATACACACAGCAGCTATGTGGCTAGTTGTGTTTCATGCATGATTGTAGCTGTAGGATAAGCTGCTAAATCATGCATTTCCTCTTCTCGACATGGGAAAAGGCATTTTTTCTCATATGAACAGATGTCATTTTAGGTGTGTGGGGTTTTTTTTTGTTGTTGTTGTTTGTTTTTTTATTTTGTTTGTTTGTTTTTGGTGCTGGGCTTTGGCATGGTTTTGTCAACCAGCAGGGTCTTAGAAGACTAAGTCCAACCAATAGCTGAGGCTTGAACTGCTCCCAAGGTATTTCATCACAGGTTTTCAGGATTGCTCCTCTGGGTGGAGGATCATTACCTTCCCAAACAGTTTACTGCATCTTTGGATCATTCTGAGGGTAACAGGGTCCCAGAAGCTGTCCCCCCCATTTCTCTGTCCATGTGACATTACAAAATCACCTTGGACAGACCCACCATCTTTTGGGGGTGGGTACCAGGGATTGAGCTCAGGGGCACTCGACCACTGAGCCCCATCCCCAGGCCTCTTTTGTATCTTATTGAGAGACAGGGTCTCACTGAGTTGCTGAGCGCCTCCCCATGGCTGAGGCTGGCTTTGAACTTGTGATCCTCCTGCCTCAGCCGCTGCGATGACAGGCGTGTACCACCATGTGTGGCTTAGACCCACCCTTTTTAAAGGGAGATTTGCTCCCAGTGGTTCCACTCAGTTGTAAAACTGCCAAGTGAGGCTGAGCTGGAGCTGTCTTGTGTCTGACTGTGCAGGCAGCAAAACCCGCTTTATGCTGCATTCATCACTGGTGGATCAGGACAAAAATATGCATAAGGAGATTGGGCCCTGGTGAGAAGAAAGCGCCCTACATTCTGTGCCTTGGAAGTAGTAAAGCTGTGAAGACATTTCACACACACACACACACACACACACACACACAATTTTTTGACTCCAGTCACAGGAAGAACTTTCTGCCCCTCTCCAACTTCCACATATCCCTCCATTATCGGTTGCCTCCGAGTCTTCCCTTTCCTGAGCTTAAGCCTCTTTCTCTCCTCCTGTCATCCCCCAAGACAGGCTTAACCGGCCTGTCACGCTGGCCTAGTTCTCGGGAGCTCTCCTGCTGGTCTGCATCTCAGCTTTAAGTTCTCTTGCACAGATCCTACTCCAGGAGCCCAGCTCCAGGGTAAGGACTGCCCTTACCCTCTCTGCGACAGGGAAGTCATTTCCCTTCCTCCTGTCCTAACCCTGCTAAGTGCAACTAACCCAGGAATGCGCACCACGGAGAGCAGCCACGTCATTCAAATAAGAACTCTTGAGGGTAGCACCGAGACACGGGGAGCATCTCATCCTCCTTCCTTCACCCTGCATTTAATACCCGGTTCTGGAAGCCTCTGCTGGATTATTCCTGATCCGAGGCTGTCTATACCTCTGGTTTATACCTTCACGGTGTCCCCATTCTGCCCTTCAGTATGTTCCCAGCCTCTCACGAGGAAGGTCTCAATTAAAAAGAGTGAAGCAGCAGCAGTGCCGTTCAATTAAGGACAAGGACACCTTCTTAATTCAAAAGTGACAGGGCAGGTTTGACACAGGGATTCTTTCTGTGTCTGCAGACCTCAAGTGTAACCGTACAGCAAGACCCGTGCCTCCGACTCCTCTTAACAAAATGTTCGACTTCTTGAAAGGGCCACTCAGAATAACATGGTAAAGGCCAACAGAGCAGACCTATGAGAGATTTCGGTACAATACTGGAAATCTTGAGTACCTCTGTGTCGAATGAGGAATCCTAATTGCATATTTTATGTGCTTTAGGGACAATATTCCTTGTGGATTCATTCCCCCAATGCAGAGTGGCTGAGCACTTACTGTGTACTGGATGCGTGTTAGAACTTGGGGCCACCAGAACAAAAAAGTTAGGAGTCCTGTCTTCAATAGGCACCCGATCTGGGGATGGTGGTGACGATCAAAAAGGACAGTAGATGATAACGTTGACAACCATGAAAGCACAGAGGACCAAGAGCTAACTTTGCTCAGAGTTTGGGTGTGGAAGTAGGAGTCAGGGGATAGATCTCATTCTGAAGGTCAAGTGAAAGCCTGGTGAGGAGGAGGGGACCAGGATGTTCAATTGAAGGATGCTAAAGATAAAAAAAGAATGGTTTGCCAGGAGCGAATAAAGGTCACCCGTTGGGACACAATGTTGGAGGCTGAGACAAGAGGCGGGCACAGAGGACACTTGACCTTCATGCACCAGTGCATAGGATTTACACCTCTCCTATGATGTCCTGAGCAAAGAAGGGCCTGGTGACCCATAGGGCCAGCTGTACTTGTTAGCAAGATCACGCCAGAGGAGCAAAGGAAATGTAGAAAGGGCCACACTGTGAGCAGGAAGATGGTGTGTGGGAGGCCACTGCAGAATCCCAGAGGGAAATAAGGGTGTCATTGTGGTGTATTTGTAATAGTGGCCTTGAAGTTGGAAAGACTGGGATGAAGTCCCCAGAGGTCAAAGAGGTCAAATCCATCTAATTCTAACCACCCGCTGCATGTCGTGGCTGCTGAAGAAGAAAACCCGGGCAGCTCACAGAGAATTACCCTGGCCCTGCAGTTAGCGACCAGGTGAGGGGAGGGACTCGTGTTCCTGAGAATGAGCCCAGGAGGAGAAGCGTGTTTGGACGTGCTGAGACACAGGCAGGGGGACATTAGAGCCAGGACCTCAGGAAGACAATTGGAGCTCAGTTGAGAAATGTGGGTTGTCAGATGGAAAGACAGACCACCCACAGACAGCCAGGAAATCAAATTTCTAACCCCAGCTGATCCTACCCCCAAGGACCGTTCCCTAACAGACAACAGCCAACCACAGAAGGTCCTTCTTCTTGGGCCAATAGGCATTTGCCCCCACCCTTGTGCTAGTAAGGACTTGGAAATCACTTGATTGGTTCCTTTTCTGAATCTCGTTTTCAGATGTCATTCCACCCATCACCTATAGGGACCGATCAAGCCCTTAAAAACCCTGAGACAACAGTCACCCCTGAGCAAGGGGACCCCTCCCCTATGAGAGCCCTATTTGTTATTTCCCTAACAAATCCTGTTACTTTTGCTTTCACCCTGGCCTCTGGGGATTTCATTCTTCAAATTTGCAAGACAAAGAAGCCACCCACCCCACACCTCCTCAGGTGCCAGTAGGATTAGGAGCCCTCTGCATCCTGGTTCCTGAATTCACAGGTACCAACATATCAGAGAAGAGAATCTGGAGGGTTTCCAATATTAATTTAGCATGTCTCCACAGCTCCCTCCATGGTATCAAAATAATCTATTTTAGTCAAGTAAGGAAAACCAAGAAAGCAAACAAGAAGTTATAGACCAGGGGTGATTATAAAGGAAAACGAGGCTGAAAAATAAGCCGAGTTAAGATGTTAACATGATTTGAACACACTTTGCTCTTCAGAGGCTGGGGAAGTTTATTTAGTTAAAAAAAAAGAAAAAGTGGTTCTCACCCAACTCTTCCATTTTCCCTGAAACATGCACTTCTCACAGTTTGTAGTTTGTTTTGAAACATTTTTTTTTTTTTTTTTTTTTTTAGACCTGGGTAAAATTTTGACTGTGCTGAACAGAAAATCAGAAGTGATTCACAGGTCAGGCAGGGGGCACGGATGTCCGGAATAGACCAATATTTCAAATTAACTTCTATGCTACACATTGGTCTTCAATTTTTAGTTTAGGCCCTTACTGAGCCACTTCTTAAAAATTGGTGTTTATTCTCTCCAGACTCTTGGGGCTAAGTTTCAAATATCGCTCAGGTAATGACATACTTTAGGTACAAATGCGATGGAAAATATTTCATCTCCCTTCTCTGGGTGACGGGTGGGGCATGCCATACACGTGACCCCTTGCCTCGTTCACCACCAGACCCCAAGGGGATTTCATGCACTGTGACCACCGGGACAGGCACGTAGATAGAGTGACTTCTAGAGACAGGTATCTGCTGAGAGTTTGTCACCGTGATTAATTAAAGTAAAGCCGAGTGTGGGAAGCCACCTTCTTGCTAACCTACCACCCTGGAATGACTTATTTGTTTAATTTTTTTTGGAGAAAATATCTTATCACAATTAAATTCCAATTTCACAGGTTACTAATTTCTTTTCACCACATACATGACAGCATTCATAATGCCACGCAGCGGAGAGGAGATGACATCCCGTTTACTGTGTGGCTGCACATTCAATCCCCACAAGGAAAGCAGTCAAGACATGGATATCTATGGCTTTCGGGGAACTGAAATTGGCTTGGGAGAGATTAAATGTGTAAATTTTAATGGATTTTCCTTAAGGAATTTTTTTTTTCCTTTTTGTACTAGTGTGGAAATAATTCAAGTGGTTCCCGCCATTTCTCGTTTGAATCATCTCCTATCTATATTTGAGGGTTACCTGTGGGCAGGATGGATACTGTGAGGGAGCTGTCAGAGAACGATTTTATTATATCAATGACCAATCAACAAAAGGAACAAAGATTTCCTAAGGTCAAGAGCAAAAAGAAATGTGAAATCAGACAAGGAACCAGAAACCTAAGGCAAGGCTGTGCTTAGAAAGCTTGCTATCTTGTAGCTCCAGGAAAAAAGAATTTGCTCATATTTGAGGCTATTTTCAAAAGAACACATCACAATTTGTTGATTTCAACCAGGTGCAAGTGTTGTAAAATTGAATGTGCCAGTCCTGACACAAATTTGAGCCTATTCTCAAGTGGCAAAGAGCCTTTGACAGCGATTTGAATACCGGGCCTATTGGTATGCACGGGTATTTCAAGCTACCATTTGAATGTTGTATTAAATGCCAGGGATGATTCTAAGCAGTCTGCAAGCATGAATCTCCAAAGCTAGAGGTAAACGTGATGATCACCCTCATCCTATGAATGAGGAATCTGAAGTTTAGAGATGTTGAATAACTTGCTCAGAAATGTACAACCAGCGATTTGGGATTTGTACCCAATGCTGCCTGACTCCAAAATCAAGGGTTCTAAGACCACCTAGTTCAGCACCTAGGGCATCGCTCAGTACCAAACAACGAGAAATATCCTGAGAGACTCTTTCCAAGGATAACAGTTGTTTACCAGCAGCCACAAAATTCTCAATCCATCCAAAATAAGGCCTGTGACTGCAACACTTGAGTGAGTACAATAGTTCATAAAAATAACCCAAGATGTATGACATCATGCACTAAAGAGCTTAGTATCTTTTAAAAAATATTTTTTAAATTGTAGATGGACACAGTGCCTTTATTCTACTTATTTATTTTTATGTGGTGCTGAGGATCGAACCCAGTGCCTCACACGTGCTAGGGAAGCGCTCTACCACTGAGCCCCAGCCCCAGCCCCAAGAGCTTCGTAACTTTTAAACTATATTTTTAAAATTCATACATGAAATACCCTCACGATTTTTATCATACCTTCTAAAAACAAGCCTTCCATGAGTTACATTCAGAAAGTCATTATCTGGTGTTTACAAAGGAACCTGGAGAGCCTGAGAGTATAGGAGGCTTCCTGACCGTGGCCCAGGTCACCAGCCCTCGCTGGCTCTGAGACTGTCTCCTGAGAGTGTGACTATGGGGATAGAAATCCTTCAGTCCTCTGATTTGGGAACATGAAGTCATTTGACACGGGCGAGTCAATACAGGAGTTGTTCTTAGCTGTTAGTCTTGAGTCAACATGGAGAGAGGTAAACGTGCTGGGGATACAAGGAGGGTGATTGGGGGACCGGCCAAACCTGTCTGCAGGGGCTACCAGAGACCAGGAACATGATTATCAAAAACCATGATGTGGAATGAAACCGTAAAAAGACCTTCAAAGAGCTCAGTCTTTTAGTTCAGACCAGTGTCTCTGGTGTGGCCAATACAGGTTTGTAATAGTAGGTGCTCAGCAGTGTTGGTCAAATGGGCGGATGCTTTCCTGTTCATTTTTTCTGAGAAAGCATTCACTCATTAACAAATCAATGGGTCAATGGGCTTCCTGGGAGCAATCCTAAGAGTTCAGGGCTTGGGCTGGGGTTGTGGCTCAGAGGTAGAGCGCTTACCTAGCATGTGTGAGGCACTGGGTTCGATCCTCAGCGTCACATAAAAATAAAATAAAGATTAAAAAAAAAAAGAGTTCAGGGCTAGATATGCTTTCAAAGTTTCATAAAGTTAAAGATTCTTGTTAATGAAATGAAGATCCAAGTTCTCTATCACCTGGATATTTCCCTGGAACCTTAACATTTCAAATTAAGTTGAATGATTAATTCTATCATGATAAGAAAATAGCCCATACCTTCCCAAACCAACAGATTTGTTTTATTTTCAATGATGCCATCTCTGAATTCTTATTTTATCTTTTTTGATACTGGAGATTGAACTCAGGGGCATTTGACCACGGAGCCACCTCCCCAGCCCTATTTTGTATTTTATTGAGAGACAGGGTCTCACTCAGTTGCTTAGCACCTTGCTTTTGGTGAGGCTGGCTTTGAACTCGAGATCCTCCTGCCTCAGCCTCCCGAGCTGCTGGGATTACGGGAGTGTGCCACTGCACCTGGCCATCTCTGAATCCTTCACCTTCAACTTCTTAGTAGTTCATTGGAGGGGTAAGAGAATGGTAATAACTGCGTGGAAAGTTCTTTTCTGTCCCTCCAGGACAAGAGAGCAGGCAATTCGGGTTTTATCCCAGTCAACCGACTGGGGACAAAGGGCATGAAGCTAATACCAAGTGCCAGCTGATGTGACGGAATCCCACTTAAGAACCAGAGGTCACGGAAGGCTGCATCCTAGGATTGCCTGACCTGGGAGAAGCCAGGCAGGGTTCAGCCCCATCATCAGAAGCAACTTGAGACACAGTGGAAGATGGCGTGGGGGGACTGACAAGGTCACACGGCTTCCCAGAGCTCACTGTGCGGTGATGGGACTTTACATAAGCATCCTTCTGAGGAGCTAAGCTATGCCAGTGGTCCTGAATCTGGCACAGCACAGGCAATGACAAGTCATTGAACTCCATCTTTGTGTCCCCCTTCCTCACACCCACACACTGGAGTGCTACAGGAGAGAGAGGTGGCGTTCAACATTGAGGAGATGAGGAGGAAATTGCCTAAGATGCACAGATTCATCACCCCCCAAACTTCCTACTCTTCATCCAGAGAGAGACTAATTCATAAAAATTCTAATGAGGGTCTTTTAAGAAAAATTCCAAACACCTCTCTGGGAAAGAAGAAGAGAGGTAATTCTTTAAAAAAAATGGTATCCTGAGCATGAGTTCTGACTCACATTTTGTAGAAGATAACAAAAAAAGGATTCGATTCTGGATACAAGGTCAAAGAAGGTCATAAAAAACAAGAAGAAGAAGAACAAGGAGGTCATGACAGACAGGCCTGGAACAGGGTAAGTTGAGCAAGTTTTCTGGGCAGGGAAATTGATTGGCTTGTCCAGACCCGATTTGTTTTATGAGGTCATAATTAAAGTAGGAAAGCAAGAAACGAGTCAAGCGGATGACACCATTGGAATGCTGAGTTAAGATAGAGAAGAATAAGAGGGAGGCCCTGTTGATTCTAACGGAGAGGAGATGCAAAGAAAAGGGTATTTATGGAAGGTTGTTCCTGCAGGTGCGTGTGGGGTGGATTGGCAGAGGGAGGGGAAATGTTAGAGAAGGAGTGGGAAGCTATCTCAGGAACTGCCAAGTTTTCTTCGGGGTAGTGGTCCTTATTTTCTAACTACAAAACTGTAGAACACGAAGACTCTGCTTTGGAGGACTAGGAGAGCCAAATAATTATTATATTTGTTCTCACCCAACCCCTGATTCTCTTCCTCGGTAAAAGATATCTAGGGACCTAGGTATAGCCTGAAGCCCTTTACAGAATTTTTTATCTGGCAGCCTGAAATAAAGAGATTTTTGTTTGCTCGTCTCCTCTTTCCCATTTACTATCAGACACGATGAGCAGAGATGGAGAAAATGTGTAAGAGATAACGTGTGTTGGGGAATCTGTAAACTGTCCTTCTCTAACGGGGTCCCCAGGGCCGAGGTGAACTTCACGGACGAAGAGCTGAACTAAAAAAGTGTCAGAGAAACTAAGTGAGTCATTTTAATCATAGATGATAATGGCAGCCCAGCTCACCACTAGGAGAAGATAAACTCTGTGCTTGACAAGGTACGCTGTCTGCATTTCATACGCAACATCTTGAATCTTCACAACAGCCCTGCAGATTTGGTCCAGGACAGCTACCCCACTTTGGTATGACAAACTGGGTGTTAAGTGGATTAAATGACTAGCTCAAGATCTCAGATTATAAAAAAAAACAATTGATTGGAACATGGATTTGAGTCTAGCAATTATCTATCTCCACTAGGCCATTAATTTGGAAAAGTGAAAGGAAAAGGACAGTGTTTTAGAAAGTTATAAAATATAGCTTCCCGCAAGATTCCAGCGCTTCTAGTTTGTGAATAAGACATTTGAAATCCTCCCTTAATGATTGAGAGACTTCATTCATGGAAACGCAGACATTGATATGTAGTGAATCTGAATGTGCTGCTTAATACTGATAAATACACATCGGAGACAAAATCTGTTTTATTAATAAATTGGTAAAATTACTAATCTCTTGGAAGAAGCATCGGAGATCCGTCGGATGCTATTTTAAAGACATCATCTTGTCACACAGCCTTTCTCTAGCAAGCAGTCCTATTACTTGTAGACTTGTTATAATGGGCTTTTTGAAACCCTAGTGGAAATAAAAATTTATGAGGCCCCCCTTTATCTTTCAAACTGAAGTCATTGAGACCTGGCGAACTTTGGGAGAAATCAGGTCTGCAAAATTTATTCAATAAAATGTTGAACTTTAAGTTTTATTCATACAACACACAAGGGTTGCAAAGAACCTTAATCATCTTAATAATAAATCCAGTAATCTAGATGAAGGCCTGGCCTGACAGTGATAGTGTGTATCCTTGAATCTAGCTTGGCTTGGGCTCATGCTCCTAACCATTAAGCAGGAGGGGCGTCCAGGGTTTTATAACCTGCATGGTTTTATAACCTCCAGACTTGGCCAAATACCAGCCATGCTAAAGGAGTTGAATGTCCACTCAGTGATGGGACAGGAGATGTTTGGCTTTAGCCCATGCTGTAGTTACTGTTGATCCACATGGGACTCTCAGCCAGTGAGAAGCTAACCTTCACCTGATCTGATCCTCAATGTGTTTCTCTAGAATGTCTCTGCTGCTCTGAACCCATTGCTCAGCACCTGATACCCCAACAAGCCCCAACCGGCTCGCTTTGCCCTCACTGCTCCTACCAAGAGCCACATCCACCTCTCTCAGATCCCAGACAGGAGACCCTCACTCAAAGCTTTCCCATAACTTCCCAATTCCTACCTAATCAGAAGCTCATCTGTCTCACTCCATAGATCTCTCTAATCCCGTCTTATTTCTCAATATGCATCTTTTTATTTTCTCGTTGTCATGAAAAAAAAAATGGATTGCCTTTTATAAAAGCCCTTCTGAATTTCATGACATAGTCCCCTTATAATTTTCAGGGGAATGGCCCGGGGCTGGCTGGTGACAGCTTCCAAATTGTTTTTACACTACCTGCAAGCTAAGCCTGGTGTTTAAATTTTAAACGGTTAAACAAAATCAGAAAGAACACAGGTGAACACAACACCAAGTTTAAAATCCGATGTCTATAAATAATGCTTTCCTGGAGCACTTCTGACTTGTTCCCATACGGGACCGTCACAGGCAGCTGTCTCTCCACACAACACAGGACAGGAGTCACAAAAGGGTTGATGGCATCTGTGGAATCTTGCTCCCTTCTCTCAACTTCTCACTCTATCTGGCACATGGATCCTTTTTCTAAAAAACCAGCAGATCTGAAATGTGAACCATCTGACATTTCACAGGAAGAGGCCGCTGACCTTTGGCATAGTAGGATAAATAAGAACGAATTATTCAGTAGGCACAGGAGATACGGGCACTGCCCATTCATTATTTAAGCTAGACCTCTCACCTGGAGAGAGGTGTCGTTTTCTTCACCTTGTACCTAAACAGGTTGAGGCTAAAGGACTGACATGTCTCAGACCCAAGGACAGCACTCAAAAAGTTCATCCATGTTTTTAATTTTTTCTCTTTGATTAGCTATTTCTCCATGTGCTTGAGAATAAATCAATACATCAACAAGGGTGAAATCACACCGTACCCTGGAATACACACACGATGTGGGAAGTTAGGTAATGACAAGTGGCCCTAGAGAAATCCAGCTAATCCAGGAAGAGAGGATTGCATCAGTATATCGTCTCGGCCTCTCCTCGATTCCTAAATTTACCTGGCACAGAGTTCGTTTTATTTTTCTAGAAACATTAAACCCTCAGAAATCCTTTTTCAGTTGGAACTTCAAAATTCCTTTTCATCGCTTTTATCTGTTGATCAAATTGTTCTTTAAAAGAATAGAATTTTTTTAAAGTACAATGTCGTCCCCTGAATCCCACATGACAATTTTAAAAATCAGCGCATGGAATCGCTGTCTATTTGAGCCACCTAGGGGTATTGTCTTTTATTTTCCAGGACATAAAGAATGGATCAAAGATAAAAAGAAGACAAGGAAAAAAGCTCTGTGGTCCCCAAAGTACCTTTACCTTACAGACTCACAGTCAAAACTAAGGAGATGGTTCGGGAATGAAGAAAATAGACAAATGAAATCCAACCAGGATAATCCAGGTAGCCATGTGATAATTTTTCTTTTTTTTCTGCTCATTGCTCAGTTCTGGTTTGTGCCACAGCATGGCATGGTGACTAAGCTTAACCAACAAAGCTCCGTCAGCAAAGTTAACCGACCCTTAAGAGAATACTGTGATTTTTGTGAACCTTGCTTCTGAACTTGCCCCTAAGAACAAAAGCCAGCATTTCTAGATCATCACCGTACATTAAGTGCTTTGAATAGATGGTCTCCTAAGGTAGGTAGTATTAGTGGTTACTCATATCGCATATGAGTAAATAGAAGTACAGAGACCGGGGTCTTGCCCACGGTCAATCTGCTAGTAACAGAACCAGCCAAAGTGACTCGGAATAAGGGGCCCTGCTCCCGCATACTTGACAATCATTTAATTAAACAGAAAATAGTAACTATCTTTTCATTAGATGTCTGCATAACAACTTGGTGACCAATCTATAACAAAACCCTGTTTGTGGTGGTTTTGAGTTTCTCTCTCTCTCTCTCTCTCTCTCTCTCTCTCTCTCTCTCTCTCTCTCTCTTTCTTTTTTGGTACTAAGGACTGAACCCATTAAGTGGGTTTATGTGGCTTTACCATTAAGCCACACCCCCCGGCCTTTTTAAAAATTAATTCATCGATTTATTTATTTATTGATTGGTGCTGGGGATTGAACCCGGGGCCTTGTGCATTGCAAGGCAAGCACTCTACCACCTGAGCTAGATCCCCAGCCCCCTTTTTTATTTTATTTTATTTTTTTATTTTTGACACAGAGTCTTGCTAAGTTGCTGAGGGCCTTGCTAAGATCCTGAGGCTGGCCTCCAATTTGCAACCCTTCTGCCCCAGCCTCTCGAGTTGCGGGGATTCCAGGTAGGAGTCATCATGCTTGGTTTTGGGTTTCTTTTTTTTTTTTTTAAGTGATGTGTCATGAAGATAGGATCCCCAAAAGACTTTTGAGGAAAGCATTGAGTTTGGCCGCTTTGTCAATAAACAACAACAACAGCAAAAAGAAAACGACAGCAAACGTTTTCTTGTGAGAAACTTCAAACCTTATTTAGCAGACTCTAAAGATTTTAGCATTTACGTGAAGATATGGAAAACATCCACGTCTATAACTCGTCTGGAAGGTAATTTGCCATCTTTAACGAAGAAAGATGATCAATAGAAGGGCTGATTATTATGTTCTAACTATGGCAACACTCGCACATACACAAAAATCAATACACACTCATTCATCGAGTCAGAATTGAGACCCAGAGGCTGAAAATCATCCAGATTGCAATGAATTTTTTTTGTAGTGACATTCTTATTACAAATCTATTTGTGCAAATTTTGAAATAATCAGTCCCGAGGACACACCAAATTAGACCGACAAGACACAAATCAAGAAGAAAGCTTCACTCTCTAAAGGCATTTGGTTAAAATAAAAGGAATAGCTCCCAATTCCTCATTATCATACTCCCATTTATTTGGCCAGCTCAGCGGGACCCAACATCACCACTTTCTTCAGAACAGAAATGTCTGGGTTTCTATGCTTTCTCTGCTACCTTGTTCCAGAACAGATGTATCAAATCCAGTAGATGATGGGGGGGAAGTGTTTGCTCTGGACTGAGTTCCAGGCTTATGCTTAAAGTTATTAAAATCAAACCAGGGCTGTCTGCTTGCTCTGAACTGTTTTCCTCCAACACGCGCCCTTAAGCCATAATGTGCTGCCTCAATTCAAGTCCAGAGCCATGCAGTACACTGACCATGGACTGAGTCTCTGCAACTGTGAGCCCATATAAACTTTTCCTCCTTTACCAAATAAGTAAATAATCAGGGAAAGGTCTGATAACCTCTAAGCCAAGCCAACCTTTAGTCCCCGAGCTCCATATGGGAGAACGGTGGAGACTCTGGAGAGGACCTTCCATCTTCAACATGAGACTTTCTTACTGTTGTGTAGAAGTGTCTAGGAGAGGCGTTGATGGAATTTTCCAGAAGATGGCAACTTATTAAATTAAGTACCGCTTTGGGAACGGCCCTGCTATATTTAGTGATACACAATCACCGATTTAATACAGAGAGCCGAGAAATGATTTTCTTCCTCCCTCCAATTATTTCAGTAATTTTCTTTACTCTGTTCCTGAGTGAACCTATGAATATCTGAGAGCTCGATTTATTTTCTTAAGATAGCATTTTAAGCGCAACAAACGCTAAAAGATGATGCATCTTCTTTAATAAAAACAGAATAATTGCTGCTAAACTATTTCAAATTGTTCTTGGCTGCTTGAAGTTTGTGTTCAAGCCACATTATAGACCACTTTTATTATAATACTAGATTCGGTTATAATTGCTTTATTAAAAATATGGTCGATAATATGAAAATAGGTTGCAAATTTGGAAAGCAGAAGCGATGTCCAAGGCACTATCACTACGTATGTATTATTCTTTCATTACATTCTTGATGGAGCTGGACTCAAGGATATACTCCATATTTATTCCATCCTGAGTAACCTCAATAACAACATAACAAGGAAAAATCTTGTTTTAATAGCTCATCTTGGTGGATTCATTAAAGCCAACACTGTAAAACAACGTTAGCCTTATCCTTTGAATCATATTAAGATAATTTCCCTTCTAGTTATAATGGTGTGCTTTCTATCAAGCTGTAGGAAAAAAAATTATAAATTCTGAAATAAATAACCCCCAAAACACTAGAAAGGAAAAAAATAAACAGGCAGACATTGGGGGAAGATAGAGGAGAAGGGATTATATAATTGGAAAAATGAGCTAGTATGATCATGGCCATCTGTTTTTATAAGTTTTCTATCAGAGGTTGGATTCCAGTTAATGCTGTGTGGGATACCATAATTTAGCTACAACCCTGCAGTTCTGTTGGGTTGAAAAACCAGAGGATAGAGTTTGAAATGTCCATAGTCAGTAGAAACACAGGAGGGATCTTGGGAAAGAATTAGCCAGAGAGTGGAGATTTCAGATTCTGAATATAAACTCTGTCCAATCTCTGGCTAATTCCATTCATTACTTTACGTAGACCAAAGAGAACTTAAAGGGTTAAACAGGGACTTCAGTTACTGTCAGTCACAAAGGGGATGCGGCTTTGGAATTTGCCTTTAGCTTCGTTGACAGGTTCATTGTACGTTTTTTTCTAATATTTGCCAGAATATAAGCAAATGTAGAGTCTACAGCATATCACTGACAAAGAATAAGGGTAAAACTTGAAGTTTTAGACCTGTGGAAAAACAGAAAAGCAGGACATGTCATTAAGAAAAAAACGAAATTAATGTAGACTGAGCTTGAGATCACTCAGATGTTGAACTAGCAGAAAAGCACTTTAAAATAGCTAATATAACTATGCCAAAGGTCATAAAGGAAAATATGCACTTATCAGTGAACAAATAGGAAAGCTCATCAGAGAGGTAGAAAGTATATAAAGAAACCTAATGGAATTTTGAGAGCTAAAAAGACGATATGTGAAAAGAAAGACTGAACTGAATAAGATGAACATTGGAGAGTAACTCTGAAGATGGAAAGGACTTAGTCTCAAGAACAGAGTATGGGAAATTTTAGGAAAAAATGTAACCAGAACCTGTAAGAACCCTGGTGCAATATCAACTAACCTAATGTCCAGGTCATTGGATTCTGGAAGAGAGAAGGTGTTGGGGGAAAATGTTTCCAAAATTTGATGCAAGACATAAATTTACAAATCAGAGAAGTGTAATAGATGCTAAGGATAAATACAAAGAAAACCACCCCTAAACATACTGTAATGAAATTTCTGAAATAAGAAGATTAAGAAAGAATTTCAAATGAACCAGAGGAAAGCAACACATCCTATGTCAGGGAACAATGACACCAATTACTACAGACTTCCTATCAGTAAAGTCCAGAAGCCAATGGAGGATGTCTTTAAAGGTGGAGGAACAGAAAACTGTCAGCCCAGAATCAACTGCCAAGAATATTCTTCAACAATAAAGAGCAGTGAGTCCCATCTTTATGTATATTTATAAAGTCCTAATTTTTAAAAAAATGCACAAATAAATACAAAGAAGACCATTAGAGTAGAGGAAGGCTATGGGGCAGAGAGGAAGGGTGGGAAAGGGGAAGCCGTGCATGTGTGATTACGTCAAAATGAACCCCGAAGTTGTGTGTATCTATAATGCACTAATAAAGAGATAAAAGAGGAATAAAGCAAAACCATTTTAGCTAAATGGAAACTAAGAATCGGCCACCAGCAGACCTTCATTTTAAAAAATATATGGTCACAGAAAGTTTAGAGAATGAAGATTAAATGCTTCCTTGGATCTCGAGAATGGAATTAAGAAATGGTAAGTATGTGGGTAAACATAAAACTCCATTCTTTACCATGTAATTTCCTTGAAACAAAATTTTAGGCAAAGCAAATGATCCTACGATCATTGCTTCGGATTTATAATGTATCTAGACAAAAATAAATACGACAACTATAGAAAAAATGAGGAGAAATGGTAAACAGGGTTATACAGAAGCAAAGCTTGTTTGTTTTATGAGAGGTGGTAAAGCTTTACATCTGAATGAATGGTGCAAAGTTCAGGATATGTATCATAGCGCCTTAAAGAAAACAATGCAAAGAAATATAGTTTAAAAAAAACGAGATGAATGAAGTTCAATGAGAATGCAGAGTATCAAAAATCCAAAGCCAAGCATCATAGCACAGCCCTGAAATCCTGACTGAAGAGGCTGAAGGGAGAGGGAGAGGGAGAGGGAGAGGGAGAGGGAAATAATGAAATCTAAGCCATAACTGATATCATTAGTGTATATAAATGCCAATACATCCTGGGTATAAGATGGCTGCCAACATGTGAGTTTTCAGACTTACCTACAATGGTCTTTGCATTTCTATTTCTACATTTAATTTAGCTCTATCTGAATTATATCCCATATTGATCTTCTTAGTGTACACTCCCGAAATAGATCTCTGAACAAAAAAAGAAGTTGAGGCATGGGCATACTCCAAACGGCCCACTATCTGGCTTGTTGGCAAGGATTTACGGCTCCATTGGAGTAACAGAACTTACCTTGCTAGGCTACAATTTCATCTAATCCTGGTTTCTTATTCGTGATGCTTGATCCTGAGGTAAACCAAATTCTACCAAATCACCTCCTAACATCAAAGAGTTCACACATGTCACCAAGTAAGGCATATGTGCTCGTTATAGTTTTGCGCTAATTGACATCAGAGCTATAACTCTGTGTTGGTTTGGCTCCGTCAAAACCTTCAGTCATGCTGAAAATATTACTTTGCTTTCCTTGTAAGCTGGTTTCATCGGTGATGGTCTGAAGAACTAAAACACAGCTGCTGTTCTTTCAACAAACATTAAGTTTCTACAAATATATTGAGTGGCGACTGTTTTTAAGACTATTCTAGGCTCCTACAGAGAGTGCTAAAACTGGATTAAGAAGCCTGCTTCAAGTAATTTACAGTTTAGTAATCGAGACAAAAATATACTCAAATAACTAATATAATGCATTACAAAAAGTCATTGCCTTGACTTTATAATAATAAAACAGATTCTGGCCAAATAAGGAATTATTTTGCAGTGCCCCAAACAGAAGTTGTTAATTCACCTTCACTGACTCTCCCTGGGACAACTCTTAACTCCCAGTATAATCTACAAACCTAGGCCTGTCTCTTAGGAGTATGTAAACAGTCTCCAATAAGATGAGACAGAAATTGGGAGTAAGCATCTAGAAAGATTTAAATGATTTGATAATTTTATGCCGATTGAATATAACAAGTTATTGAGTCTTGTACTTTTATTACTGATTTTATTGACATTAAAAATGAATTATGGATATGTTCTTCATCTATGTGCATCAGTTCTTGAAAACCTTGGGAACTAAGCCAAATATTACATCAGCTTTCATTAAAACAGTGATCAGTTTGCCAGTAGCTCAGCATCCCACTTCTCAGACTCCAAAATCAAGATGGTGGACAAAAGGTCTCCTTATGTTAATATTGTACACTACTCTCCATAAGGGGAGATGCATATAATGAGAGCCAAGCTCTGTTTTCCTGAAAAAATGACTTAATGTCTTCATCATTTTCTAACTTCCTAGGAAATTACTGCCTTCCTATGGGCTCATTTTATGGATTTGGCTCTATACATTGTTAGTAGCTCTAAGGAGGTACAAACTTGTGACGCTAGACACACTCATTTTTAGGGGTGCAGTTTGAAAAGTTTTGGTTAGTTGGATATGATCATGTAACCTCCAAAATATTCAAGCATGAAAATTTGGAATGGTCCCCTAACCAACCAGCCAGTGTCTAAGTTTTGTGCAGAAGAAGCATTTCCAAGATGGTAGCCACAATGTCCCCACAGCTGCTACTGCCACGGAAGGTTTGAGGCACTGCACAAGAGTGACAATCACAGAGATGGGGAACCCACTCCAAAGAGCTTCCCATCTTCTCTTCTGACCCACACTTTCCGCCAGAACTTCTCTGCCTCTGAGACTGTTCATGGCTGCCACATTGTATCATTGTTTTCTGAGGTGAGAGTCTTCTTGTCTGGGCACAGTTTCTTCATTCCCTGAGGGGAATACTTAATTTCATGTGTTTGAATAATTTATGGCTTTTTACAAATGTCTATGATGATTGGAATTTTTTTTAAAAAATCTCGTTTTCCCCATAAATCGTTCAAGTAGCAAAGCTCTAAACCAGAGGTTCTCAACCCTTGTTGTAGATGAGAATTATCCAAGGCACTAGGTGAAAAAGGAGATACCCAGGCCCCATCCTACTTCAATTTTTTTCAGTATATTTTTTTATTATTGCTTAGTTAATTCTGATTCATACCAAATTCTGTAATTCAATCACTAGACTCATCTCTACTCAAAACTTTTGAAATTCTAGAAAAGCTATCCTGACATGTACTTATCAGTCATCAAAAGATGTAGAATAGAGCTGAGGTTCCAAGATTTCTAAGGCTCACTATTGGGGAAGAAATTGTCAAATATGAAATAACAGTTGGTTTCTCCCTAAAGCTTAGTCTTTTTCACCCACCCTGAAATGTGAGTAGTGAGACGAATGAGACCCACGTTCTGACAGTACCTAGTGGCAGGGAATCTAGAAATTCTTTTGCCACCAGCCGTTAAATGGATTGTTGCATTAGAAACCGGAAGGGGGCTTTGCACCTAAGAACCATTCTGCCTGATTCCGACGCACACTAGCATCTGAGAATCACTCCACCGGGAAATATCATGAATTTAACTCATGGAGACTGTCCATGTGGTGGATGGACTTCAAGAGACCTAGTAATGGAGCTCAATGTTAACCAAAGCTAGGCAAGTGAAATACACCGTACATTATCATCCATCATCACTCTACTTTGCAATAGAGCACCAGAACTTATTTCTCCTATGTAACTAACTCAGCATCCTCTGCCATTCTCCTCCACCTCTCCGGCCTCTGAAGAAAGAGTTCAGAATGCTATCTGCCCCAAAGAAATGAGAAATGTTTGAGGATATATACTTACCCCAATTTAAACACTGTACTACATACGCATGTATCAAAACAGCACCTGGTACCCATTCTTCAATTACTACATTTCAACTAAAAATAAAATACAAATTTTGTTTTAAAAACCTTCCTAATGCTGCAGATGCGACATTGGTCACATGTCTCTATGTCCCACAGAAGAGAGGATAAACTTGTGCCATTCATGTTTGACACAGGCTCTGGTCTAGAGTTCTAAGAACCTCCCTAGAACTCTCCCGTCATCTGGGAAACATTGGCTTCTATCTTTCTCCCCCTCTCCGACTACTTTCTTTAATCATTTATTAGGAGATAACTTCAAGGCAAGATTAAAAATTAGATGGATGGATTTTGTATTTTGTTGGTTGTTTAGGTTTAAAGGAAGAAAATTCCTAAGTTGTTTTTTTTTAAATTTCCAAACAAAATGTAACCATGGTGCCTACTTCTGATTATTGCCATGACAATTGGTGCATTACAATTGTACACAAAAGTGGAATTCATTATGACATATTTGTACACGCACATAATTGGGGCAGGTGTCTTCTTTAAAGTCCTCTTGAGCATGACCAAATTCCACTGTAAGTTCTCAGGAATTCTGAACCGTATTAATATACCCAGGAAATTGAGATGTTTATAAAATCTTCAACTGCATATGAACTTAGAAATTCCCAATGCTTCTTGATATAACTCATAAGCTGAGATTTTTTTTTTGTCCCAGAAGCCATTTAACATTATACAGAGCCGTTTGTTGAAGAAAACTCAGACAAAACACAATTTAAACTATATAATTTGGAAAGCGGTTAAAAAAAAATTACATCTCACAACGGCCCAGCTTCCTTTTAATGGAAAAATGATTGAAAGGGGCAATCTTGGCGTTCACTTCAGCCACCCACGTAAGAGCTGATTTGTAATTTAATTATTTTCCTTTCTAGTAATTAACTGGGAGCATCTAATCATTCAAACCAAGTATGTTTGATTCATTAAGCATCCTGTTCAAATTTCATTTTTTTTCCCCACCCGTGTATTAAATCTCCCTAAGACCAAGCACACACAGAGAAACTGACGTACTGAGACCAATATAGAGCACTGGCTGCAGCACTTACCCAAGAGATGGTAGGAAGAGTTTTGATCCAAATGACTTAATCATTACCTGATCAGCTGATAAATTAGCAGGGTGTGAATTCGGTTACACCTGAAAGACAGACACTGCTCAGGAGAGAGGAGGAGTGGTTTTCATGAAAACCACAGAGTGCACATAAAACAGTAAATGCTGACGAAGGCTGAACAGTGTAAGAAAAACACCACGGTAGCCAGTGTTGGAGTTTACGCCTATTTTGGCCAAAGATGGGCAAGACCTTGGTTTGCAGCAGATATAAATGTAGGCTGTAAAATTCAGTGTCATAAAAAAATCTCATTTGAGCTCCTAAGTTCCAGCAATTATTATACAAGTTCATTCTCGAGAGTCCAGAAGTCTCTTTCCAATCAGTGGAAAAAAAATCTTAAGTTGCTACTTCTCTAGCAAGTGTTTTATCTATTTCTGGAAGGATCGTCTGGAAACCAATGTTTTGGTTAAAATGAGAATTTGATTGAGTTTTTGTTGTTCTAGAAAATGATTGAATGACATAAAATTACTATTTTCTGGGTTTTCTTTTTTTAAGTTTTGCTCATTTAGAATGTTCTTTGATTTTTTTTTTCCTGGAAGTTGTTGGTCCTGAATATGTAAATGTCACCACCAAATAAAAACTTGACTTGCCTATAGGAAGATCTGGCATGTGGCAAGTCAAGTGGCCGTGTAAAGCAATGAGGGGGGCCCATGTGGCCTTTGTCACAACCGTTCCGTTGTACAGCTCCAAGCAGCCAGGGGTAATACATCAACAAAGATGGCTATGTTCCAACAAAACTCTATGGACGTTATAATTACACTTTTGTGTAATTTTTTTTTTTTTTTTTTGTGGATAGAGGACAAAATGGCTCTGGTGGTTTATTTAAGGGGTACATCAAAGGCTGGGATAAGGTTTCAAGGATGGAGTCAGTCTTGCTTCCTGACGTCTTGTGGTCAGTGGGTTGATTGACATCCTGGCAGGTCACACCCATCTCAGGTGCTGTATGGGACCTCTGGCAGAGCTTGAGGGGGAAGTTCACCTGCATCAGGTGGTCAGTCCCTGTGGAGGGTGCCACGGGGAGTTCCCAATGCCAAACTTATCCCCTCAGGAGATTACTATGTGTGCCACAGTCCACAGACAGCCACAGATGGCTGGTGACAGGACACATTCTTATTTGTGTGTGTCCTCCAACACACAAAGGATAGGGGCCCAATTTGGCCTATAATAAACAGTAGTCCCCCATTATCCATGTTTTTTTTTTCTGAGGTTTCAGTCACCCTCAATTGTGGTCTGAAAATATTAAACAAAAATTCTAGAAATAATTTGTAAGCATTAAACTGCATGCCAACTGAATAATATGATAAAATCTTATAATAGCCTGTTCCATGCAACGTCCAGTGTATCCATGCTGTATATACTACCTGCCTGTTAGTCACATAATAGCCATCTCGGTTATCTGAGCAGCTCTCACAGTATCACAGTGCTGGTGTTCAAGTAACCCTTATTTAATTTGCCCCAAAGTACAAGAAGAGTGATGCTGCCAATGTGGTATGCCAAAGGAAAGCCACAAAGGACTTCCCTTCCATATAATTTCACATCATTGTAAGAGGAAAAAGGGTGAGTACTAGATACAATATACTGTTTTGTGAGAGAGAGAGAGAGAGAGAGAGAGAGAGAGAGCGCCCTACTCACACAACTTCTATCACAGAATATTGTTACAAATGTTTTCTTTTATTACTGTCATTAACCTCTTACTGTGCCTGATTTATGAAGGAACTTCATGGAAGGAATGTATCTGTAGGAAGAGCCGTAGTATATACATATATGGCTCAGTACCATCTACGGTTTCTGGCATCCACTGGGGACCATATGGTACCCCTTGCAGATCCTCATTCCTCTTGTTAGAAATCAAATTTGAGAATCTAATGTATTCTCACCAGCGTGGAAAACCATGGCAGGGCACGGCATGCGCCATTTTACACAGAAACCAAAAATCATAACAAGTTGGAGATGGATACGGTGGCACTTGGGCCTAGCACGTGCTAGCAAGGTAAGACTTAAAAGAAATAATGAATTCAGAAACAATAATGCTAGGGAAGTCTTTTCTCAAACAGAATTGGGGGGTGTTAAACACATAAAATTTTAACCAATCCCGGCTGATAGCTGAAAAACGACCCTATTCCAAAAAAAAAAAAAAAGCCATATGCAATCAAAAAGCAAATATAAGGGTGGGGGAATTATGTCAAGAAAGAACAGGTGTAACAGAAACAGAGGAAATGCAGACGGGCACAGGTGACAGGACTCAGCATCAGGACCACGTCCCAGCTCTCTCCATCACAAATCTTGTGCTGACCACCAGTTGGCATTAGCTGGGATGGAGCATTCCCGCCATCTCCAGCTAAATGACAACCTGGTTGCATTCCCCGTGTCTAAACCAGGTGGTCTTGGCAAGACCATCATCAATAAGCTCCATATTTCTAAGGGGAAATCGACCTTTTCTTATTTCTCAGAGTCTTTGCACGTGGCCCAACTCCTACAAATAGTCAAATCTCTTTCATTAAATGGAAATAAAGATCTAAGTCAATTAAACAGCAAGTAAAAAAAAAAAAAAGCAAGCTATGTGGGGCTGATGGGTTGCCATGACAACAGAATCCAGACTGGAATCCACTTCCACTCTCCCTGGAGCTGGCAATTCACAGGCCTCATCTGCACCGGAGCAGCACAGAGAAAAAAGATCAGAACACAGTCCACTTAGGATTAGCTCTGTTAGCACATGCAAAGACACAAATCCATTGATTGATCCAGCCGGCCAGCCAGCCACCAACCTGCCTACCTGCCTACCCAGCTAGTGGGGAATCATTGGCAGATGAAGGGTTCATGTTCTGCGCCTCCGTAATTAATTTAGGTCCGGAAAGGCGACTGCAACAAAACCACATCCTTGTTCAACAAATCATACAGCATCAGAACACTCACACAGCACGTTAGCAAACCATATTTTCATCGTTGGATTTGCTGACGTTCACACCACTCCTCCACATAAAATGGAGGGTTTGTACAAAATGCAAAATACAAAATAAATAAAATAAACTCAGCACAATATAGATCTGCAGATGTTCTACACTCAGAAACCTATAATTAAACAGGTAAGAAAATACCTAACGGGTATTGTACACTGAAATTCAAAATCCTGTCCCTCCCTGTCTTCAGTCTGGAACGAAAGTCCTCTTTCTCGACACCATTCCCTGGGATACTGGAAGACTGTATTAGGAGTTCCTTCTAGTAATTACTGTTTTCAGCTTCTATGAAAACCAATATGATGAAGTCCTCCCTTACATGATTATTTCTAGGACTGTGCTCTGTGAGTGCTGCTGGAATGTCAGAGAGAGAGTTCAGAGCAGGGGAACTCACCTAAGTTGCCTTTCTGCATGGTACTTTATGAAAGCATGCTTCATTATCAGCAAACAATGATCCCTCCACGCCTCTATGCCTTCCTATGAGAACTACTTTATGGGCCAAACTCACCTATCAGAGAAACTGATGAAATCTGTCTTCATAATGGATTTGGTTCCAATATGACATTTGTACCTTGGAGCAAAATGACTGTAGATAGATCTTGATAGTCTTTTTTCAGTTTTAGGAGGTATGGACTAAACTGTTCATTCTTTCTATCCAGATTTAGGAATATTTCAGGAATTCTTTCGCAAATCCTTTTGGGACAAATATAAATAAATAAATAAATAAATAATATATATATATATATATATATATATATATATATATATATATATATATATATATATGTATCACACCCTAGATGAAACAGTTTGAAGTAACCTGCTGTGCATGTAGAAACAGTTGTAAGTCAGTGGCAGACCCCACAGATCTCCAGAGCAAACAGTAGTCATGGAGATATGCAGCCCAGTTTTGCATTGAGTTTGCAGCAGAAACATGTATCTTCTAATTCCAACAGTCCTCATGTTCATTGACAGGAAAATACAAACATAATTTCAGTTCTCTTTAAATCTCAGTAGATAGATCACTGGGCCTTAAGTGTTCAAGTTAAGAGGTACTTTAACACCTTTACCACATTAGTCAGTTTTCTGTTACTATAACAAAATACCTGAGGTTGGGTCATTTATAAAGAAAACAGGCTTGTTATCTCACAGTTTGGGAGGCTAAACGTCCAAGAAGCATGGTGCTAGCTCTAATGAGCCATACCACATCACGGCAGAAGCATTTGTGTATGTACTGGCTTCTCTCCTTTTCTTATCAAGCTACCAATCATGGGGCTTTACCTTGATAACTGTTAGTATCTAATCCTAACCCTCTCTTCCACCTTAGGCAGAAGATGAGTCCTGTCTAGACTTCAATTCCTCAATTAATGTGCTGATCCTCTATCTGGGAGTTGTTTATGGGATCTCGGGTCTCCCAGTTCAGAGAGTCTGTGAAAGTCTATGTTTGATTTCGTGTACATATATTGTGGGCATGACCGTGTAGGAAAGATTCCTGACTTTAATCACTGAATAACTTCTGGATTATTCAATTCTTATTGGTGATTTCTAGAGTCCATCCAAGCTCTAAGATCCTAAGAATCATAAGTGACATAGCAATATGTTAGTCGAATAAAATATTCACCCATTGTTTGTTCACGTGGTTTTCTATTTACCTAAAGCCCAAGGAATCAGGGGCATTTCATAATAATTACCTGCTGGTGACAGATCATCAAAAATCAGACCCACAACCCCTTTCCCTGTAGCCTTCCCCAGAACTGCAGCCTCTGGAGCTGTGTCTGACTCCCCTTTTGCCTCAGCCCATGGATAACCACATTGCAGCTGGCTCTCGGGACTCGCTGGCCCGTCCGATAATGTCATGAAGCTGGAGAGAACATTCCCGGGAATGGAAGGTCCCAAAGGGGACATGTCATTACAGCGAAGCTGGGCAGCTAAAGATCCAACCATGAATGGTGTCAAAGGTCAGAGACAGATGAAGACCATCAGGGAAAAGGTGAACGTCAGGGATCAGAAAGCAAGTCTGACGCAGCCATGTCAATGTTTATAGCAGCTCAACTCACAACAGCCAAACTGTGGAACCGACCTGGATGCCCTTCAGCAGATGAATGGATAAAGAGAATGCGGTCTGTAGACACCATGGAATATTACTCAGCCTTAAAAAGAGAATAAAATTACGGCATTTGCAGGTAGATGGATGGAGCTGGAGAATAACATGCTAAGCGAAATAAGCCAGGGGAAACTGGGGAAGAATAGCTTAGATTAGGTAGAGGGAAGTGATGGGAGGGGAGGGGATGTAGGGATAGGAAAGATGGTAGAAGGAAACACACATTATTACTGTATGTATCTATGTGACTGCATGACCCATGTGATTCTCCAACATGTACATGCAGAAAAATGAGAAATCACATCCCATCCATGTATGATATATCAAAGTGCATAAATGCATCCCACTGTCACGTAGAACTGATGAAAACAAATAAAAATTTAATTGAAAAGAAAAAAAAGAGTTTAAATGACAAGTCCTGGTCCCTTTGCTTCTCTACTATCATCACACGAAACAGTAAAGGCAAGTGGGGCTCCTGTGGTGACTACCGTCCCTACCATGGGTACCGCTCTACACAGTGCTGGCTTCTCACCGAGAGCTCTGTATGAATGGCTTCACGTTGACCTTGCAGCAACCTTGAGGCTGTTTCCATTCTGCCCATTTCACGGCTGAGTAGCTTCAGGAGAAGGGCTGTGACTTACTCAAGGACCCTCGCTCGTAACCCAGAGGGCCAGGTTCACACACAATTGCCCACCTCTCGCGTTGGTTGGAAGGATGCATTTGACCCCTATCTTATTTTCCTATGGTCATCATAAAAAAATGACCATTAAGGAATAGAAATTTTTTTTCTCTCACTTCTGAGAGTTCAAAGTCCCAAATCAAGGTGTCAGGGGACCATGGAGCCTCCCACGGAAGGCTCTAGGAAGCATCGGATCTTATGTCTTCCTGGCTCATGGTTGCTCCTAGCAATCCCGGCGTTCCTTGCCTTGAAGCAGCACCCCACCGACCTCTGCTCCTGTCCTCACGGGGGACTCTTTCCTATGCAACCCTGTATCTCCTTGTTTTCTTATAAGGACCCAAAGGGTTGAATTTAGGTCTTGCCAGAATCCAATGTGACCTCATCAGAGATTGACTCATTTCCATCTGCAAAAATCCCATTTCCCAATGAACTCACATTCTGGGGCTCACGGGTTTTGAGGGAAATGCCTTTCCACCCACTCCCCTAACTCTGCAGACAGCCACATACACGTGGGCCATTGATTTTTTTTTTATAATGACGACTGATAATCATAGGTTGTCACGAGGTTGAAGGGATCGCCCTAAAGCAACGTGTTCCATTCAGAACCACACTAGCGATGGCAAAATGCTAGTGACGGTGGTTAAGAAAACCTCGTATCGCTCCCTCACTGTCTTGTGCGGTTGGCAGCAACTGCTCTCTCCTTAGCATGTCGGAGGCGTTCTTCCTCAGGGAAAACTCTCTGGGGGTGGATCTGGGTATACAGTCTTTGTGTCAATTTACACTTGAACTTCAAAGTCCCGAGAAAACTTCCAGAGTCCAGGATTACAAGGTTAATGCTGTATTTGATTCACTCCAAGGAGAGATTTCCATCTTGAATGAAAAAAATAAATAAAGGTACATATGAGTTCAAAAAGAGAACCAGAGAGGTCCGGTCAGTTGAAGCTTTGGGTTCCGATCAAAACCAGATAGAACTCTGGTACACAGGAGAGCCACGACCTTCACCCCGTTTCCTACTGGAGGAAAAATAACTGTGCTGTAGGGTCCTTGCAGGTGACGTTCACCATCGCAACAGAAATGGAAGAAGTGTCCATCTTCTTTCGAAGAGACGGGGGGAAAGGGGAATCAGTGTCCCCAGTTCCATATTAAATGGAAAAACACCCATGCCTTCCCCACCTCTCCCTGCGGTCCTTCTACCAACCAGTGCTACTCAAAGATCGTACATCTTTGCTCTGAGAGTCAGGAGGCTTTGATAGATTGTTAAGTAAGCACTCAACATCCTGAACCTTCTTCTGAGAAGTGTCTGTTAGCTCCTTAGTGTTAGTGTTATGGATGGAGTTGTCCCATTTTATTGATTGGGTTTTTGTTTTTTTGTTTTGTTTGTGTGTGTGTTAAGTTTTTTTGGAGTTCTTGATATATCCTGGAGATGAGCGCTCTATCTGATGTGTGTGTGGCAAAAATTTGCTCACCAAATGTAGGCTCTGTGTTCACCTCCTTGATTGTTTCTTTTGCTGAGAAGAAGATACACATTTGATCAAAACAAATATATGAAAAGATGTTCAGCGTCTCGAGTAATTAGAGAAATGCAAATCAAAACCACTCTAAGATTTCATCTCACTCCAGTCAGAAGGGCAGCTATTACACATACAAACAACAATAAGTGTTGGTGAGGATGTGGGGGAAAGAGTACATTCACACATTGCTGGTGGGACTACAGATTGGTGAAACCAATCTGGAAAGCAGTATCGAGATTCCTCAGAAAAATTGGAATAGAATCACCATTTGACCCAGCTATCCCTCTCCTCGGTCTATACCCAAAGGACTTAAAATCAGCATACTACAGGGACACAGCCACATCAATGTTTATAGCAGCTCAATTCACAATAGCTAAACTGTGGAACCACCCTAGATGCCCTTCAATAGATGAGTGGATAAAAGAAACTGTGGGATCTATACACAATGGAATATTACTCAGCAATAAAAGAGAATAAGATCATGGCATTTGCAGGTAAATGGATGGAGCCGGAGAAGATGAAGCTAAGTGAAGCAAGCCAATCCCAAAAAACCAAAGTCCAAATGTTTTCTCTGATAAGAGGATGCTGATCCATAATGGGTGGGGGGAATGGTAAAAATGGAGGAACTTTGATGGGGCAAAGCAGGGGGAGGGAAAGGGAGGGGACATGGGGGTAGGAAAGATGGTGGAATGAGATAGACATTGTTACCCTAGGTACATGTGTGACTGCACATAGGGTGCCATGCTACATTGTGTACAACCAGAAATGAAAAGTTGTGCTGCCATTGTGGACAACGAATCAAAATGCATTCTGCTGTCATGTATACCTAATTAAAATTAATTAATTAATTTTAAAAATCCTGAACCTTAGTGCATGTCCTCCCTGTCCCTTAGGAGCCAACGGGGACAGGAATGACCTCAAGGGACAAGAATTTCTAGTTTTAGCACTACTTTCATTGCAAAGTGCTGAGCAAGGATCTGGAATAGCAAATTCTCTGTAAAAGTCACCTGTCATCTGCTTCCTCATTTCACAGCTGATAAAGTGAAGGTGCAGGCCAGGTATTCATAAAAAAAAAAAAAAGAAAAAAAGAAAGAAAGAAAAGATAACATCACTTAGCAGGAGGCTTTTAAGTCAGGGGCACAGGGAATTCAAGTGTGGGTCAAAGGTTCTGGTGAAGATTTTAGTTCAACTGGTGCCCAACAAATAATTTCAATGTTCAACCTTAAAGTTAAATGAAGTCATTTACCTGCCAAAGGTGAGAAGCCCAATGTCCTTATTTCAAGGTGCGTGGTTTATATTGAAGAAGGACGGATACAACAAGCTCAGAGTTGAATGGAGTCCTGAAAACATTCAGAGGTAAATATGTTAAGTCCCACTGATGGAGCTGGGGCTCAAGTTCCAGAATCCATCTGTAGGGTCAGAATTTTGTTTTCACAAACCCAGCCACGCCAGTTGTCCACGTGCTGGCTGGACGGACATAACTGCTGGCCCAGAATGGAAAGGAAGGACCGAGGCACCGAGGCTGTTCTTTCCTGGGCCATCCTTTGTGCGACGTCTCCTTACAACACGCAGATCTGAAACATCACAGCCCAGCTGTTGGGTGCAATTCAGTAACGGGTTATTATCTGTGAGAGCTTCGCGGGCCAGGGCGCCAGGCTGCTGGGCACAGGGATGAGGAATAGCCGCTTCTCCAGGTCACAGAAAAATAGCGGAACAGGATGGAGTAGGAATAGGAATTAGACTCACACTAAAGCCAGGAGAACTGGGAAGAATGTATTTTTAACCCAAAGGCCTGATGGAAGGTGTCAGACTTCGTGAAAGAAACTGGCCTGCAAGAGCCGAGTTCAGGAGGCGGAAATGGAAGTCAAGGTGTGGTACCCAAGGAGATGCTCCTACCTGCTAGAGCACAGTCCCAAGAACCCCAATTCCTGCCTCTTATGGGGGATGGAGTTAGAGAAGGCCCCAAGCCTGCTTTGACTGACCCACACAAAGCTTCAGTCCTTTCCAAAGGACTTTCACCCACTTACCACTGAACATCACCTTTGGTGATGCTCCTACATGACCTACTAGGTTAGACATAGGAGACATGACTGGGTTTTGGTTTCTTTATTATGTCAATAAACAATGGAGGATCTGCCCTAATGTGCGAGGCAAGTGTTGGGTAGACTTCGAATGAAATAGAGGAAACCCCCCACACACCATCTAGGTGGTGTGGGGGCTGGCACAGTTGTATGATGATGGCCGCCTCTTCTGATAGTTCTGTTTCGGTTACATTCTTCTAATCTCTTAATTAGAAACACAATCCCCGAAGCTGTCTGATGGGAAAAGAATTAACCACTCAATAAGCAGGCAAGGCAGGTGAAGTAGATGTGTTTTCTGGGGTGGCTTCACCTGAGGGCTGAAGGATCTTACAAGAAATGAGATTAAACTGCTCCTTACAGATTACGTTATAAACGGTGTGTTTCCAGAGTAGAAAATAAAGCAAAAGTGTTATTTCATTTGTTCATTTAGTATTTACTGAACAGCTACTATAAGCCCAGCTGTAGACAGTGATACACAGACGGGGTCCCTGCCATCCCAGAATTTTATTTACTTATTTTTTTTGGTACTGGGGATTGAATCCAGGGGTGCTTAACCACTGAGCCACATCCCCAGCCCTTTTTATATTTTACTTATAGACAGGGTCTCATGAAGTTGTTTAGGGCCTCGCTAAGTTGCTGAGGCTGGCTTTGAACTCACTACCTTCCTGCCTCAGCCTCCTGAGTGGTTGGGATTATAGGTGTGCACCACTGCAGCCAGTCATCCTAGATTTTTAACTAGCGGGAGAGAGAGAGATCCTTAAAATGTAAAGCCCCTATACTTTGGATGTTGAAACTAATCATACTTATGAGAACCCATAACTACAAGCACATAGTACTTCTGTAATAATAAAAAAAAAAGGCACTAAATTAAGTATGCTGGCTGGTACAAGTCACCACATGGAAAAACAGTTGTAGTATAGAAGGGCCTCGAAGATGTAATTACAGGATTATTTACAGAACACTGCATGACACTGCCTTCTGATTTCATGTCATAACACCATGATTGAAGGCTTCAATGTCAAAGTCAAATTTAGATCTCCCACTTAGGGATTACAGTAATCAAAATCTCCTGTCACTGAATCCTAGCCTATTTGAAACTCGTTACACTCCAACAGCAAAATGACAATATGAGGAAAAACAGTATTCGCTTTATTTTTCTCTTTATCTTTTCAAAGGAAATTTAAACATATTTTCTTAGGTCAACTGTTTTTAAATCAAGGGGATGCATTATATTTCATGTGAAACTGTGTTTCATTTTTTTTTCTAACATGCTAAAAAGAAGCCAATATCTAAGGAAAAGAGGATGAAAAGAAGGACGTGCATTGAAATTCCAGGTATTCAGGAATGCTGGCTTCCCTCTTATAAAATGGAATCCACGAAAAAATTAAAATTAAAAAATAAATAATAAATAAAATGGAATCCACTACCCTGCATGCTCTTTAGTTGTGAGGCCTAAATGATTAAGTAGAAAATTGTAGCCCAGTACCTGTTACAGCATTGACAGATTTTACTCTAAGAGGAATTAATTTATTTTTCTGTAGGATATGAGGTAATAAACCAATCTGATTTTCTAAAGCCAGCTGATTTTCCCCAATATCCATAAATGTGTTATCAACTTCCCTTATATATAATATATGTATATATATAATATATATAAATTCCCTGATATATATATATATATATACATATATATGTATATATATATATATTAATTCCAAGCTTTAGCATGCAAAAAAGGAACCATACCCACTGGAAAAGTTTCAAATAGTTCAACAAAAATAAAAGAAGTAAAAGATTTTTTATGACCCTCCCCCTGGAATTCTACACCCATCTCCCAAAGGATCCTTTTACGTATTTAAATATATTTAATTATAATACTTAGACACGTATGCATGCACATATACTTTCCTCTGAAATTGGATATCATACTTAGAATTCTGTGATTGCAACTGTCACTCAATATATCTCAAAAAAATCCTCCCCTGGCAGTTTCTATGAATCTGCATTCCTTCTTTAAACATCTGCTAACATGTGTACAGGTGTGCCGATATGTGCATGTATTTTTAAAGTAATCCATATTTAATTTAAAAAACCTCAAACAATACTGAAGGTCATAAAGGTAAAATTCAAGTCTCTTGAAGTTCAAATTCCCATTTTCTCACCCTAGAGCTAAAGCATTTCGAATGGAAATCTTTTTTTTTTTTTATTTTAAAAGCCATCTTAAGTACAGGAAACTGAATTCTCCTTTATAGGGGTCTACTTAGTGCCTATTTCTGCACCACACTGTTTTGATGGCTAGAGAGTGAAAATATGTTTTGATAACGGAGAGGTTACCCGCCTCGCCATCATTCTTCTCCTTCAAAGCTTCTCTCGATAGAGTTTGAAATTTGCTTTTCCAAATGAGGTTCAAAAATTATCTGTCAAGTTCTCCAAGAGAAAAAAAAAAAAAGGAAGTTTGAATGTGATCACTTCGAATTTATGTGTTCACTCAGGGAAGAAATTAAACTTCAAAAATACTGAAATCTATAAATGAAAAGACATGCCATACTGTTCAATTAATTCAGATCTTTCTAGGCCCTTTAAGAATATTTAATGGCTTCTGTAACCATTGTGAAAGCAAGACTCTTATCCTCTGCAGTCTAACAACTTCATTGAGGTATCAGGGAGACGTACAACAATTTGCACATGTTTGATGTGTGCGATTTGCTAAGTTTTGAAACGTGTATCGGCATCCGGAAAAATGTCACAACTACAGATGTAATAAATATGTAAACATGCTCCCAAATTCTGTGACTCTGTGATGTCACCCCTCCTTCGTCTAACCACGGACATGCTTTCTGTGGATCAGTTTTGATTGTCTAGGGATGAATATAAATGCAACCATGCACGATTTTCTTTTTTCTAGGCTCCTTTCCATCCCTATTATTTTGAGAGTCATCTATGTTGGTTACTTAGGAAGTTTCTTCAATGAGTTCACATATGCCTACCATAGGACCCGGGAAGTACACCCGTGTATTTGCCCATGTGCGTGAACGGTGACACAGGTTTATTCACAAGTGGATACTCAGTTGTTTCAGCATAAACTCTTACCCTTCCAAGTGCCCTGTGCTCCTTTGTCAAAGATTAAAACGAGAGGGGCGTACATCTATTTCTAGGCTCTCATCTGTTCTATTGGTCTATTGATCTATTTCTCCAATACCATTAGAGTGAGACTTGAAGGCAGGGAGTGTTACCCCTCTGACTTTTGTTTATTTCTCCTTCAATTCTGTGATACCTGTTCTGTGTTCTCTACCTCTGCCTACAAACTTTAAATTCAGTTCATTAGCATAGACAAACTAAAAATTTGCTGGAACTGTGATTGGGATTAGGGTGTATGTGCAAATCAAGTTGGGAAGATCGGACTTCTTAACGTGGAGTCTCGCTCTCCATGAACATGGACATGTAGATCTTTTGATGGCCTGTCATTGTGTCAAATCTATTATCATCATGTGACCTTGACTTTTATTAACATAGCCAGCCTCTTTATGCATTGCACATCCACGGATTCAACTAATCACAGACCCAAAATATTTGAGAAAAACCGCCACTTACATTTACAGACTGTTTTCCTTGACACTATTCTCTGCACGACAGTTTAAGAACTGTTTTACAAAGCCATTTATATTTGAGTAGATACTGTAAGTGATCTAGAGATGATCAGATCATGTACAAACATGATGTCATTTTATATAAGGGATTTGAGCATCCACAGATTCTGGCATCCTCCGGGAATCCTTGAACCAATCCCCCCAAAAATACTCCAGGACGACTGTATAGAATGTGCTTTTTGTCATCCTGTTCCTCAAATTTAAATTCTATTTTTTTTATTAGTATGGCCAACCCTACTCCTTTGAATACTATTTGCATGCTATATCTTTTTCCATTCATTTACTTTTAACTTCTTTGTGTTTTGGGATGTCACATGCACCTCTTGTAGAAAGCATACAGTTGGACCCTCGTTTACTTTTTCCTAGTCTACTAATATCTTTTCTTTGGAGACTTCTGTCCATTCTAAGTGATTATTGATAAGGAAGGACCGCCATTATCATCTTGTTATTTCTTTTCTATATGCCCTATAGTTTTTATCCCTCATTTCCTGTATTAATGATCTTATTTTGTGCATAGCTGATTTCTTGGAATGAAATGTTTAAATCCCTTTCTGATTTTCTTTCACATGTATTCCATTTTCTTACCATGGTTATTACATCTAACATTCCAAAAACTTAACCCTCTAGTTTGAATTTTACCAATTGAACCTTCACAGGGTACAAAAGCTCTGTTCCTTTATAGTTCTATCCCTATTTGTTTTTGTGGTTGTTTTCACAAAATTATATCATTATATAGTGTGTGCTCTTAAATATGGACTTTTATTTTAAATTTATTTATTTCTTAAGTTATTTAGAAAAACAAAATGTGGAGTTACACACTAAAGTTACTGGCTTTTACAAATGATTTTTTTTAAATGTAGTAACTTCTTAAGTCATATAGTAGTTAGAAGTCATTATTACAATAATACTAGTTTTTAGAAGTACCTTTCCTGAGACCTTCAGTCTTTCATGCAGCATTGAGTTACTAATTACTATTTAATTTTACCCTGCAGGACTCTCTGGAGCATTTCTTACAGATTTGGCAACAAAATCCTCAGCTTTCATTTATATTAAGAGAATTTGATAATTTATCCCTCACCTGAGAAGGACAGGGTGGTCCAAGGTGGGACACTTAGTGGGAAGTTTCTTGTTGTTTGTAGAACCTCGACTGTGTCAGCCTAATGCCCTCTGGCTTTGAAAGTTTGACAGGAAATCTGCTGATAATCTTACTATAGATCCTATGTATGTGACGTGTCATTTGTCTCTTGCTTTTAAGACTGTCTGGCTTTGTCTTTTGAAAGTCATTATATTACGTTTGGATGGTGTGGGTCTCTCTGAGTTCTTATTTGAAGTTGAGTCTCCTGATGGTTAATGTTCATATCTTTCGTCAAACTTGGTATGTTTTCACAGTCATTGTTTCCTCAAATATGCTCTGCTGTTTTGTCTTCTGCAATTCCCACATGCACGTCTCAGATCCTCTTAAGTCCTGTGAACTTTTCTTCTTCTTTTTTCTTTTTTTTTTTTTTTTGGTGCTCATTTGAAAATTTCCATTCTCCCAATTTTAAGTTTACTAATGATGTAATCTACTAAAATCTATCTTTGAATTCCTCTAGCAAACTTCTCATTCCAATTGCAGACTTTCTCTTTGGGTTCTTTTTTGTTTTTCTCTCTCTCTCTCTCTTTTTTTAATATTTCCACTCTGTTTGTATATTGTTTCCATGACTTTCTCCACATCATTCCTTTATTGGACTGAAGATCTTTAAGACTGTTAGTGAAGTCCTTGTTTAGTAGATCTGCTATGAGGCTGTTTGGTGGGACAATTTCTGTTGACCTATATTTTCCTTTCAAAGTGCCTTCCTTCCCTGCTTCTTTATATACCCTGTGTTTGTCGTTGTTTGACGACTGGTCATCTGAATCTAGTAATGTGGTAATTCCAGAAATCTGTGTCCCCTGTTCCCAGAGATTTGCTATTCTTTGTCTTTTGCTAATTTTCTGCTTTTTTTTTTTAACCATTTTAGTCTGTCTCTGTGGGTCAAGGATCAGCCTGACACATAAGGTCTTCTCCGACCCTTGCTTAGTCTACGCCTTTCGCTGAACATACATGGTCCCTTTTTACTTTTCCTTATGTGGGGAGTTGGCTTGATTGTCTTTGTCTTTAATGTCTGGATCCTAAATGCGAGAAAAAGAGAGTAAAATGAAGGGAGAGAGGCAGGGGTGGCTACTATCCTTTCACATCCCCTGGAAGTGAATGTGGAGGGAGGGGTTCAGCTGAAGGGAGGGATCTCCAACAGCGGGGGGAAAGTATGACACGGTCTCTTGCCTCTGTCTGCGACTTGGTGATCAGGAGCAGTCATCAACCATCAGCACACAGATGCCCACTATTTGGACAACAAGATCTTCTTTCCTCCACTGTGTCTCTCAGAAACCGTGCACACTCTGGAAATACCAGCAGAACGGCCACCCAATGGGGTGAAGGATGAGTAGATGCTACTGTTCCAAGGGCTTAAATTGATGGAAAGAAACCATGCTTCACTGCCCAAGCCTTCCCTTGGAAATTGCAAGCCTTGAGTAGACTCCAGAGTTCCAAAACCGTTGCATCAGGCAGATTCGGCCCATGCAATTAGCTTCTAGGTGGAGAGACGGTTTCCTAGTGTTTTCTTCTCTGCCATCTGTCTAGCAACCTCCTTTATCCACTTTTTAATTGGACTACTTTTTTCCTTAAGAAATATAGATTCATAGGTAAGAAACTAATAGTCATTTAGTCGACCAAAAAAAAAAAAATTTTAGTGATCTTGCTTGGATTTGAGGGAAAAATAGGGTTGCCCTTCACTGTTGATAATTAAGTACAACATTTTTAGAAGGCAATCTGTGGGCAGTGTCTCAACATTTTCTCATACGTGCATACTCTGATTCTCAAATTCCTCTTTGTAAATTCATGTGATGCAAGCAACTTATAAAATATAAAGGATATGTAGATTAAAACCCTTTACTAAAATATATTATTTATAAAAGAATGAATATGTCAAAAATCTACATGTTCACCATGAGCGATTAGAAAGTGCTACGAATGTATATACATATAAGTATATTAAAAGTGTGTGTGTGTGTGTGTGTGTGTGTGTGTGTGTGTGTGTGTGTGTGTGATTGAATACTGGAAAATCTTTGCAAAAGAATAAGGTCCAGCTGTAGTCCTGGTATGGAACAATATTTGCATATGTCTTTTATTTATTTTTTTAAGGGGGGATACCAATTATTGAACCCAGGGGTGCTTAATTACTGAGCCACACCCCCATATATTTTTTTTTAATTTAGAGACAGGGTCTCACTAAGTTGCTTAGGGCTTTGCTAAGTTGCTGAGGCTGGCTTTGAACTTGCAGTCCTCCTGCCCCAGTCTCCTGTGCCACTGTGATTACAGGTGTGCACCCCAGCACCTGGCTGGGCATGTCATTTATTTGGAACCACAAAGTAGTTACAGAACTTGAAAAAAACCCAAAAAACTAACTACACATATATAAACACCTATATTTGCAAGTTTACCTACTTATGATACATATGTCAATACATTTCAGAGGAGAAATAATACCAAGGGCAATTTAAGCTAACTCCTAGATAGGATTTGAAGTTTTTCTTTACATCTTTGAACTTGTGAACAGCTTGAGCTGCTGAATGACTCTTAGTTCCCTTCCTTATAATCATGTAACAAATAACTAATATTTACTTCAAGCACTTTGTGGTCAGATGATGCTGAGGGCTTAACATTTCACTCCACTTCATCTCAGACGTTATCCTGCCACGTGCATTTGGTTCTCATCCCCATTTCACAGTTGGGCACACGAGGCCTGGAATAGTTCTCTGCTTTCCCACAACTGGGTAAGCAGTCAGCTGAGGAGCCCTCAGGATCCAGACCTGAGGCCTGGCACTGTGCTTGCCACCAAATGAAATGTGCCTTTATCGTCACTCAGCTTAAATAGTAGCTTAACCCTTGTAGATTGAGGTGAGCGAATTTCTTTTTCACACAATTTTAATGCCTAATCCTCTTGTTTTCCCCTTACAATGAAATGGATAAGATTCTTGGAGGGGAAAACATTATTCTGATATTTTAAAATAAGACTGGAAATGGGAATATTTTCAAAAGATTAAGTTTTCCAGTAAGATGATTCCAAAATTCAGAGCAGAAAATGTTGTGCCTTTCAATGGGACACGAGTTTTGACAAAGAGCATTTGGAAAATACTAAGGAAAATCTGTAAGTCAAAACCCTGCCTTGAGTCCTAAACATTCTGAACTATTTCCATAAATCGCTGCGCGTCTAGAATTTGTTGATGGGCCTGTATAACCTCAAATCTCTCCATCTTTTGGAAATATCTGTCCTAAAAGACTTCCCTTCGATGAAAACTCAACCTCGGAGGCATGGAAGTATTTCTCATGCACCAACATAAACAGGACTCTGGCTGAAGGGAGATGGCTGGGTTCTGGAAGCCGATGGAAAGCTTCAGCTTGTCAAGTGTGCGTGTCAGATAACTTCGCTGAAGATCTCATTCCAGTTGCGTCTTCATTGGGTTCCAACCCTCAGAGAGGTGAATAACTTGCCCAATCGCCTCTCAGCTTGTTGGCTGAACTATCAGGCTCTGCCTCTTTGGAGCCAGTGCTACCTGTGTCTCCACCTGGAGTTGTCATCACGTGGGGGACATGGAGCTATTCTAGTTTGTGAATGAGGTGTCCCCCAGAAGCCCCTGCTAATGCAAGGGTAGTTAGAGGTTAAATGATCAGGTCATGAGAGCTGGAGCCTCACCAGTCCATCCCGGTTTGAATGGAAAGACTGGGTGGCGACTATGGGCAGGTGACGCATGGTCAGAAAAGGTGGGTCACTGAGGGTGCCCTGAAAAGGTGCATCTTCTGTGACTCCTTTCCAAAAGAAGAGGTCCGGAGCAGCCAGAGGATGGTGAAATCAGTTATGTATGTGTGTGGGGGGAGGGGGCACCTGCCTGTGTGTAAGGGAACGGAACCCAAAAGAGGGCATCGTACGTAATAAGAACAATTATTTAGTCCAATATGGTGGCTACGTGCCTTCCTTATTGTGGGACACAAAAATCATGTGAAAACTGCTTTTCCGTGAGACCTCTTGGATGTTTCAGGTAGGAAAGTCATAAAAGGGGCTCGCTTTATGATGAGAACAGGCTGTCCTCACAAACCAGACGTCCGGACATGGAATTGACAGGGCTGGAGAGGAAACCTTAAACAAAAAATGGACCCTCCCACTACACCGCAGAGCGAATCAAGTTTCTAACTGAAACAAACCAGATTCTTTGCATAGAGATGGAACTGGAATAAATTTTTTAAAAAAAGGTAGTATGTCAGGATGACAGAGAACTGAGATTGTTTTCCTTTCTCTATTATTTGATATATATTGAAATCAAGAGAGACAAAATATAGCCTGGGTAAAATTACCTAGGTGTGGGTCAGGGGTTTGCAGAAGATAGTATGTCACAGGATTCTTCAGCAAGGACTTAGATTATTTTAGGATTTAGAAGAAATTATGAAGATGATTCAGGTCATCTCTGTCATCCTGTTGAGGAAGTTCAATGATTTTGGAGACCAGACAGATCATGAAAGAAGAGGAAACGAAGGTGACTTCTGATAGATTCCAAACCTGCTGTTCCCTCCACCATGTTTTCTAGCCTCACCTTCCCAGTGGCTGGCACGCATGGTCTTGGTCTGAGTAGAAACCCAGGAGCTCGCAGGGAACTAGGAGACACACAGAGGAGGAAAAACAAAATCCCAGCCACAAACAAGATTTGACTATTTGATGGTTTTATTTAGCACTGTCTCGAGTGAGAAAAGTGCTATTCAGTTCCTGAATTCTGGGGCAGGTCCTAATCCAATCATGTGGGAGGAGAGATCTTAGAGGCCATAGAGGCCGACTCAGACCTGAGAACCGGAAGTCCAGAGAGAAGAGGTTTACTAAAGATCCCACAGCAGCTTGGACAGAGAGGATCCAAATCCCAGTAGCCTAATGCCCAGCCTATATATATATATATATATTTCCCATCATACCAGTCTCTCTCTTCTCTATAAAGATGGATTGAAACAAAAAAAAAAAACAGGATAATAACAAAACACCCCAAACCTATAATGGACCAAATGATGAGGAACTTGGAAACCCGCCAGCCGCTGTCAGGAAGCATGACTGACTTTATCAATGCCTCCTCCATCTCAGCAGGAATGTTCTGGTAAGGATAAACCACCACCCATGTGTTTTAGTTCCCAGCCCAATCCTCACCTCCTCACGTGTTCCTGGGAAAACTGACCACTCTGCTCTTGGGTGAAAAATGTGTTCATGAGCTTTGGATGATTCTCTCCTTTAATCACATTTCAGCCTTGAGCTGTTGAAGACTCCATTCAACTGTTAGAAATAGACTCCAGCAGCTGACAGGATTAGAAGCATTCTGGAGGAAATGTTTATCTTCTCCAGAAGATAGGAGCCATCGATATTGGTGGACAACGTCATGACTGCTTGTTTGAAAAGGTCAAGAGGAGGAAAAATGCAAGAGTGGGTCAACTTGTATTCTCAGCTTCTCTTTAGGGTCTGACTTTATGCTAACTTTTGGGCTCCAATGAATCCACACCTACTGGAGATCAACGGAAGCTAGCCTGATGGATGGGCTTTGAGGAGTATGTTCCACAGAACCCCCAGCAAGCTTGCTGCCCAAGCTAATGGAGACACCCCTGATAAAAACAGCTGTCTCTGGAACAGTACGTCCAGTGCCCAGTCATCCACTTTGGAAACACCTGGAGAAAGAATTTTGCATCCGAACTATTTCCAGAAAAGTTTTAGAGTCGCAGAGAACTCCCTTCAAATCCCCGATGGTGACGTTACTCTAGGAATAGAGCTTCAAGGTTCTGCGTAAGAAAGTTAACTCACTCAGCTCCCTCGATTATGAAATGTGAATTACCAGGGCCCTCCTTCATTTCATTGAAGTAGTTTGAATAGGTCTTCTGTGCTCCTGATGCAAAATACATCGGAAGCAAAAGGACATCCAGTGGACCAAATGTTCCCCTCTCCTTTGCCCCACAACCACTGACCGCTTCTCCCCCAAACAGCCCCCCTTACCTAACTCATGAGTTTCCTCCTGGAGATATGCTATGCCTCCATCAACCCACGCTTCGACACACAAATGCATTTTAACACTGCATCTGAGAACCTGGCTTTAGGCTTGTCCCTGGGCACACAGGAGTCTCTGGCCATCTAATGAATGGAGATAGTACTAACGGTTTCTTCAAAGCACTTTGAAAAAAACCATTTATGACATCCTGGGTACACTGGTGCCCAGATTCAGGAAGCCGTCAGCCACTAAGGAGGAAGAGCATCTGATATCAGTCAGCTGTGTGGTGCTGATGATGCCCGCCATCTGTTTCTGCTCTTTCTCTTGTCAGAGCATCATCAATTATGATGATGATGATTATTTTTTGCCTCTCTCGAGTTCTACCCCTTTCTGTAGCAAGCTTCCATGGTGGAAGGATTATGTGCAGCTAGACAAAGTTGAGGAGAAATAACTGGCTACCTCTTTTCTAAATTTTTTTAAATTTATATATGATAGCGGAATGCATTACCATTCTTATGACACATAGAGAGCACAATTTTTCATATCTCTGGTTGCATACACAGTATATTCACAATTTGTGTCTTCATACCTGTGCTTTGGATAATGATGTCCATCACATTCCACCATCCTTGCTAACCCCCTGCCCCCTCCCTTCCCTCCCACCCCTCTGCCCTATCTAGAGTTCGTCTATTCCTCCCATGCTCCCCCTCCCTACCCCACTATGACTGGCTAGGTCTTTTATCCAAAGAAACAGTTGCAAAGTTCAGATGAATCTTAGAAGCCAATGGGAAACTTTTCTTAAGATTAACTTCTATGAAGAGGCATCTTTTAATTGAACTGAAGGAATAAAAACATCCTAAGACACACAAAGACAAAAATACAGTCTTAAAACTATTGCGTGTGAGTGGGAAGGTTTCTGTGTAGACCACATTAGTGTTCCTGGCTCTCACTTCTGTTCATGTGTGATTTTGTTTTTCAACTTTTTCCACTAGAGCTAATGAAGCAGACCGGAGACCCCCCAACTCAGAAGACTCTTACCATAATGAAGCAGAAACCCCCACCATATTTGTAACATATAAGTCCCTCTTCTTGTGAGAAAGTTTTATAACAGAATATCACCAAAAATTTCTAAAAGGAACTCAATGTGGGTTAGCACTTCCTATTCTTCTGTGTGGACTGAGTAACTGTCTTACAAGTTTAACCACAAAAGCAGAAGGAACATCATCCATCACCAAGTCCGTCTTGCAAACTTAGCTTCTGCAAGACAGTTACTCAGTCCACACAGAGAACAGGAACTTACCACTCAACTCCCCTTAGAGAAGAGTACCTTGTTTCTCTCTAGCCCCAGAGCTTGCTCTACCTTCTTTAGAGTACTAATTTAAAAATGATTTAAACATACCTATGTGTTTGCTCACGATCTCCCTTCTCATAATAGCAGGAATTGGACATGCTTTCGGCTCAACCATTTCCAACTCCTATTTCCAGAACCCAGAGGTCACTCAAATTTATGTGTGCAGAAAGATCTTAATGAAAAAAAAATCATAGAAGTGCTTATGTTTATTCTATTCCAGCCACCGAATTACCTCAACCACATAAACACCTCCTAACACCGTGACCTCCCATTCCATCCTCCGGGAAATTCTCATTATCTTTAATGAGGAGATTGAAGGTGAGAGTTTTTAAGAAAGACACTCAAGGTCAAACACATCAGTTCTGAGACTGTGATCGGACCCAGGGTTATTTTCCCTTCTTCAGCTTGTCTGTTCCCCTCACCCCGATGGTCATCGAGGCTTGGTTATGACAATGTGAACTGGCATCAATCATTCTCATGGCCAAAGTGTACTGTGGAGTGGAGCAGTTTGGATTTGTAATGGCTACAGCCAGTTCTGTGAGTGAGTCACTGAATTCCTCCGTCCAAGCCTTCTCACCTGTAAAAAGGCTAGGTTTGAGCAACTTGACTCTTCAGGATCCTCCAGAGCCTGAGAACTCCAATGAAGACCAGCCAGGCCTTGTTCTGTCTGGTCATGAGCAGCAGGGACCGATAGAGGGAGGACCATCACGACACTAGAGTAGGTTTCTCACTCTGGTCGTTACTGACACTTGGGGGCCAACTCTGATCTCTACTGAGCTGCTTAGCGCCTCACTTTTGCTGAGGCTGGCTTTGAACTCACCATCCTCCTGCTTCAGCCTCCTGAGCAGCTGTGAGATGCTTCATTTTATCTTCAGGGGTAATTTTATCCTTGAGGGGCTATGCTAAAGACCTTCCTCTTTGCACTATGGTTGGACACGTCTGAGTCTCCTACTGGTTCTATGACTCTGCTTTCATGAAATACTATGTTGTTAAATAATGACTCCTCTCTGCCTTGCTCTCTAATCGCTTCCTAGCCAGAAATGGCCTGTCTCTCTCTTGTCCCAGGACGTGACTTACTGGGCCTCAGCGAGGTGGATAAGGAGTCGGGGAGTCCAGCCAAGCCGTGTCTTGCCACTTCGTTGGGCCATCATGCAAAGTCTACCATCTTCCCACGCACCCTGTTCATCATGCACTGGGGAAAGAGCAGTCTGACAGTGTGGATCCCATCCATTGGCTTTATTGTCCCTCTGGAGAGAAATCCGTCGTTCAAGTCCCTCGTGGAAATGCAATCGGGTGGGAGAGGATTCCAAGCTGTTTATTTATAAGGGAGAGCCTCCTCTTCAAAGAGCTTTTCAAGGACGTGTGTCACTGAGGATTGAAGCTGAATTTTCCATTTCAAGACTTAATTCTCTTAAGGGCTTAACTGTTTTTTTTTCCCCCTGCTGCTTCTATTTCCAGAAATAACCAAAAAACGTCTACAAAGTGATGTCCATGGCTCGGGTGATCAGATAGCAGCCCGCGCATTAAGAAGAAACAGATGAGACTTTTCTGTTCAGTCTAAACAAACTGCAGGAACCCTGCGAGCATCTCTTTCAAATCAGCGTGATGAAGTGGACCTTCCATTTCTGTCTAACTCATGTTCCCTGGCTGGGATTTAACCCCACGAGCTGTTACTGTTTGGACAGGGGCTTAGAACCTCTGAGTCTACTTGAAAGGGGTGAAATTTAAATGATGATATATTTTTTTTTTGTTCTCTGAAAATGCCATCAGAAGCCAACTATAGCTTCAAAAAATTATTTCCCAAGGGCCAAAAAAAAAAAAAATGGTGCTGACAAAAGAAATATGGCCTTAGGTTTACCTCTGCGGGGTTAAAGGACCCCAAGGAAGGGGCGTTTATCCATCTCCATAAGGACAGAGCAGAGTGTCCATTGTGCCACCTCCACACAGTCTGTGTGGAATTCATAGCAGAGATTGGGGCCTGAGCACTGAAAATCTCACTCCTGCATAAATCCCCCAAACTCCCTCCCCATAACTCTCCATAATCCTGATTTAAAAAGAAGAAGGAGGAGAAGGAGGAGGAGTGGGAAGAGTGGGAGGAGGAGGAGGAGGGGGAGGAGGGGGAGGGGGAGGAGGAGAAGAAAAATAATTAAATCTCATGTCAGGATATCTCCAAAAACATGGTGGAACTTTTCCTTCCTGAATCAGTAAGGAGGTATTTTTCCTTGTTCTTTGGATGTATTGGTTTTGCTCTGTTGCAAAACAGGGATGAGCACGACCCACATTTATAATCTCACAGTTCTGTGGGTCAAAAGGGATATGAATCTCAGCAGGACTACCACCAAGGTGCTAGTCAGGCGGGGTTCCATTCTGGCAGTGTGGGACTGAGGTCCCCGTCTCCTTGCTGACTGTTAGCTGAAAGCCATTGCCTCAGCTTGTGATGCTGTTTCCCCCACATGGAAAAGCTGGTAACGGCTGCTCCATCTGTCCTTGTCTGGGTTCTGGGAGCAATACGCGCAGAAGTACCTGAACTAGATTAGCAACCCTCTCGGGAAAGATCAGGCCCGTGGACAAGGTTCTAGATTAATTCATAGCTTCAGTAAAAGGCCCTGGGTTTGTGCCTGTTAAACAGCCCTTGTGGAAATCTCAAGTGACTTGGGAAATGTCTCAGGAGAAGTTCTATCTATCCTATTTTAATCTAAATTGAAATAAAACAAAAAAAAAATAGGAATACATACATGAGTTTGTAAAAAGCTACATTCTGTTAGATCTTAAAAAATAAAAAAAATCAACCTATTTGTATGCCAAATACTATTATCAGAAGAAATGTACTTTTAGATAGATTATTTGTGAACAGTGAGATGACTTTGGAAATCTGTTGGAGAAAAACCTGTGAACTGTATTTGAACCTGAAATCAACTTTATTGGCACCTCCATTTTATGGTTCTGATCAACAAAATGTTTAGAATTTTCTGTGCCTAGGTTATTTTGTTGATTTTAAAGTAGAAATGGGACTTTTGGAACTAATTCTAAAAAGATCAATGTATATGTGTATATTCTTACATACAGAGGAACAAACTACAAATAAAATAGACATCACAGGGACACAGGTGAAATATCCCTAATCTGAAAATCCAAAGTCCAAGGTGCTTCCAAACCTGAAAAAAATCTATTTACATATTACAGAATTAAATCATAAAATATGGTAAATCTGAAAAACTTCTGGTCCCTGCATTTTGGTTCAAACTGTAGATTTTGTGTGTGTATGAGCCCTGACACGCACACACATAATATGTCTTTACATACATATTTGGTATAGATGCAGATACAGATGCAAAGTTTTCTAATAATTCAGGCTAGATAAAAAATGCAAGCTGACCGTAGGTCTTGTGCTTTTCTTGGATCTCGCTTGGAGGGAGCTACTTCTGCTGGGGTTGGGGACACCTCTTCTACCAGAAAGGAAAACTCATCAACGTTTAGAAGCTCAGTGCTTCTAGCTTCATGAGGGTCTGCCACTCAGTTTAGAGTATCCCTTCCTTTCCCAATCAATGTCCCTCACATCAGCAGTAGACACTCTACCAGGCTGGAGTCCGGCCTGGGCTGCGATTTAGCCAGCTCAAGATGAGGTTTTGCGTTTGATTTTCAGCAAGTTCTGCCCTTCAGCTGCGGGAGGGGAGCTTCCCCTTCAGCTATACCCCCAGAAGCCCTCAGCTCCCTTACCCAGGGCTGCACCTGGGAATTCAAAACCCTCAGCTCATCCTGTTCTCTGACCACCTTGCTCACTGGCACTAGCAAAAAAACAACCAACATCAGTATATTCCTTTTCCAAAAAAAATGTTCCTAAGTGTCTTGCAGGGTAACCTAGCTCCTTGTTTTTTTTTTTTTTTTAATAAATGGTTAATTAGTACTGTCCAGTGCAGATATTTTGTGCAGCCCTATTAAAAATTCAGGCCATGGACTGTAAATGCTGTGTTTTTTTAACACTGGAAATAGGGTCACTGGCATTTTGAAATCTTAATCCAGTTAGGGACCCAATTCCAGAAACCTCAGAAGCAATTCAGAAAATGCATCCTGAAAATTCTTTTCCCTGAGACTCATGCTCAGTACTAAAATCTCTAATTATCGGGGTTCTCCAGAGACACGGAACTGGTATCATTTTACAGCACTCTCCATCTTACATAGACGGAGATAGATTCAGAGAGGCAAGGTCAGTTCACAATGGTCACCTCGCTAGTGCGAGGGAGACTTGGCAACAGGGCTGAAACATCATCCTCCTTATCTGCCAAAGAACCGTGGAGTGGAAGAAGAAATAATCGACTTCACTTCCATTACCCAGTGTGTCTAGGAAACAGGTAATTGTGTTTAACTAAGGGATAGACAATTTAGCAAATGTAATGTCTCAGATCACTGAGTCCACCGCTCAGTCTTGGAATGAAAAAATCTTTGTGGAGTGACTAACCAGGTTGGGAGATCTCTTGTTCCTGTCCTTTCAAAAACATAGCACTCAACTGACCTTGGGTTTAAAGCAGAGACTGTCCGTCACGGTGCTAACGCACGTGAAAGATGACTCACAAAAGTGCCAAGGTAAGGTGGCTGCTGAGAATTTTCGTGAAGCAGAAGAAACCCAGGAGGAAAAATATAAAATCTTGCCCCCAGATGTCAAATCAGAAAGGGGAAAAACTTCCAGCAAAAAAAAAATATATATATACATCATCTGATAGCTGTTTCTAAGATGTTATTTTGATGCAAAAACTATGAGCTAGAGAAGAATCAGAAAAATAAGAACTGGCCTATGTTTATCAAAGTCGTTAAAAGAGAAAATGTGAAATGCTAGATACCCCTAGAGTCTGCAGCTGCTACTGGAATGGAGGATACAATGAGGCTATTGTGGAACTCTTCAAAACCTCCTGCTGAATGCTTAACAAATGGATTTTAAAAAAATCTTTGTTGGTCATAGCTGTCCTCCAAGACCGTGTTTTATTTGCTAGAGGTGTCATGGCTAGTGGTTTTGACTTTATAAAGCAGAAAGATCATTGAATTTAGGGTCCCAATAGATAAGAACTTCTCAACAGTTCTCTTCCAACCCCAGGGCCTTTGCACAAGAACATACCTCTTTCTAATGACTGCATAATTTGTTTCTCCTACCCACTCTGACCTCACTCACATGCGACTCCTCAGAGATAAACACAACCTTTGTATGAGAGTATCTTCCCCTCATGCCCACCTACCTGCCCTGTGATCATTTAATGTTTTCGCTGTACACTGTATCACAGTGATTCACAGTTGTTCTATTCCTAAGCTATTTAACCTCTTTGGGCATCCTCTGGTTCCCTCATCTAAAACAGCATAACATTCCACACTGTACAGGGTTCTTGTGAGGACTAGAGGGTAGCACATCTCAGCAACTTATACCTGGGACAGGTACACAAGAAAGAATTCAAAGACCTTAGCTATGTGTATTGCTGAAATCTAAAACTCTTAAAATCTACTGCTTCCCCTGCCCACTGAAGGAGACGTGGGATCTGACTGGTCCTGCTCACCCTGTACCCCCTGCACCTCCCACAGTGACCGGCACATTACAGATGCCTCAGGGAATGAACTGATCCTGAGCCTAGGGGAGTCCTAAGTGATTGGAGCATCCGTTTTATCATGTGCAAAAGAGATAATGGCTCCCATCCCACAGTCAAGTGGGGATCCCTGTTCTTCTGTCTCTAGCTGGAAAGATCCACCCCCCTGGAGGAGAGGTTGCAATACTCAGAGTCCATACATAGTGCAGATTGTCAGGATTTGAACTTGACCTGCTTGTGGCCACCGGCCCCTCAAGGAATATGAAGAAAGGGCTCTCGGAACAGCTCTCAAAATGTGATCCTGGGCCAACATCACCATCCAGGAGTTTGGTTAAAGAGGCACATCCTTGGGTCGCACCCCGGATGTGCTGAATTGGGGATTCTTCTGTGTTTGACTAAGCCCTTTGGGTGATTCGGATGTGCACAGAAGCTTCGGAACCTAGGCTTGAGTCCTCCGACTGTGCTGACCATGAACAATACCAGGGAGATTTTCAACCTCTCCAGACAGCACCCCAGACTACTGCCAATTAAACAAGAATCCCTGGGAGTGGGAAAAAAGTATCAGTTATCTTTTTCAAACTGGACAGGAGATTGCAGGTCCAACCTAGTTCTAGAGCCACTGACTTAGGGTATCACCTAATGTAACTGCCCCTTGGGGAATTGCAGACCGATGGCTTTTGTTAGTGCTGGCAATCTCTCTAAAGTAGGTACTGAGCCTCTTGAAGGGTCCCCAGTCACAGGTTCCAGAGTTGCCATTTAACTCTCATCCAGATGCATGAACTCACAGAAGGCAATTCCTGAGGATAACTCCAGGTGGCCCTTGGAGAATGGCCCCCCGATACCTCAATGCAGCACGCCCACCACGGGGCTTTCAGAAGAGCATCCCACGGACACCAGCCACCACCGGGTGCCGATACAAGCCCTGGGACCTGTGACCTGCACACTTCAGAAGAGGCAGCTTCCCTACACCTCCCAGGAGCCATTCAAAGCCACACCAATCAGACCTCAGCTTACACCTCTGCCTTAGACCACCAGCCCCCAACCTACTCTGAAATACACACAGGGGAGCTCACACCAGATCTTACAGCACTGGATATAAGGAGCTTTTCTTCAAGAGGGCATGCAAGTCAGCAGCCCCTAACGGAGTAAGTTGGCTGCTTTAATTCACAGACCATTAAAGACCCTGTTCTCTGACCCACCAGAAAACTAGTAGGTACCTGGGCACAGTTCAGAGGAGCCTCCTAGAATTGTCTAAGAGGTGAGCAGGTGGGATCACATGTTCCCCATCCAGGGAGACTTAGATGTAAAGGTGAGGAGGGGTGGGCATCTCCCAGATCAGACAGATTCTCTAAGAACCCCCCCCCCCCAACTTCAAATAGCTTAGCATAGAATGTCATGAATAGCTCTGAGGTCAGTTTTAATCTTACAGAGAGTGATTTTCATATTGAACCAGGAGAGGTTCCATTATTTGACAGTACAGTCCTCAATTCAATCGATTGCATTTCTTATCATGTTTTAAAGCATTAACTGGAGTCATTCTTGGTTTTCCTACCCTAGGGTTATACCTGTTTCTCTAGTTCTCTCTGTTCTGCATTACCTGTTCAGGTCTCAGATCCCCTCTCCCATTTGTCCTCTTTTTACCTTAGCTTGCATTCGTTTTTCTCTTTTCTTCTTCTTTTCCTTTGACCATTTTTCTCTTTGCCCCTTTTCGACTCCTATATGGATTAATTACGATTTTACTATCTTTAGTAATTAATTTCTCAACCTGGTCAAGACTATTTCTTGGCTTAAGTTTATTACTACATGACTTTGGTTGGAAGAATTGCAGATAAAAGAGTTTAGTATTTTCTGTCAAAGTGGTGCTAGGTGCTGGGCATAGCAGTGGGTACCCAATGAGCGAAAGTAGCAATATTTGAAATATGGCTCAGCCTGGGAACTTCTGAGAAAGAAGCTCACTTAATAGTCCCTTCCATAAAAGTAGCAAAGACATTAGAGAAATGCAAATCAAAACTAAGATTTCATCTCACCCCAGTCAGAATGGCAGCTACCAAGAATACAAACAACAATGATGAGCCCCAGGATACAGCGGAGAACGTATCAAGCCCACCTTTAGCCAGTAGCATCATAAACTGAGGGTTATTATTTTTCTTCCCCCACCCCCTCTGAGGGTCAAAATCTGTCACTTTCCCTGTATTTGAATACGCAATCCAATGAATCCTTTCTTTCTCGGAGTCTAACACCTTGATATCGAGGCAGCGCTCTCATTTTAAATATCTTAGTGCTTCCTTCTTATGGAATTTCGATTTGGTCAAGATCATCTTTGAAAGGAGTTTCAAATGACCTTGCTCTGTCATTCGCAAAATTCGGTTTAGGTCTCTCTCTGCTGTGATGGCACCATCCATCTCTCCTATAAGTGAATAGACCCTCCACCGGGTTCTATGTCAGAAGCATTTGGGAATTCTCTCATATTTATCACCTGCCACCTTCTTCCTTTAAAAACTCATTTTTTTTCCATTAAATCGCTTGAACCCACAGAAGTCGCTGAGGAAATTCACGCGTGGGCTGCGTCCCCTGGGATCCTCCTATAGAGTCGAGTCGGCAACTGTGGAACTCAGCAGCCTTAAGTGTGGCCACAGAAACATCTACAGTCAGGAACACGTAAAAATGCTAATGTAGACCTTACGATGCTTTGGGCCATGGTGTTTCCTGCTTTATAAGATCAAGAAAGTAGAACATAAAATATTTCTTAAAGGATTCAATACATTTGACATTCTACTCCCTTCTCCCCACACCCCATAAAAATCCCCCAAAATTTAAAAACTACTTAGTATCGCACAAGAAATATGCAGAAAATGAGCCCTATAGACTGTGGTTCCTTAGGAATCGTTGAAATGCTTACACAAAGAGATTTTGTTAATGCACCTGTCTGGAAAGGTCTCCATTTCCCACATTAAAAAAAAATATGTATTTTCTCCCTTTTTTTTAATCCATATTTTGTTTCTTTCTGTTAAAAAAAATCAAGGTTAAAAAAATGGTTTTACAGAGACATAATTGGCCTAGGCTAAACCACACATTTGTGAAGTAATAAAATACATAACGTAGGAGTAGTGGATGCAAGGTGTATAATTTGATTAAATATGGAACAGGTAATCACCCCTGGAATCTCATTAGTTCCCCCTCAGGGAATCCAGAGAGGAGCTGGAGAAAACAGAGAGGGCAGATGAACCCCTTTGATTACCGACCCTGGGGCAGCAAAGCACTGGACACAGGAAAGTGGATCAAGGCTCCTTTAAAAAGCCACACGCTTCAAATCGAGAAGGATTTTTAACAACAAGAAAAAAACTTGGAGATACGTGTTTTCTTCCCTCTTGACAGCAGTCGGCTGCTGAAATGTGGAAATGTCATTCCTAGTGACCACATCCTCCTTCCCGGCGGGCGGCCGGTCTCCCTTGTTATTCCAGAGAGAACACAGACATCACACAAGGAGTATCCTAAGCCCATACAAGTTTCCCAGGGTTTTTTTTTTTTTAATATTGTCCCTTGAAATCTAATAACACACAAAAATAAAACCACATTACTCTGACTCATAGAATCCTATCTAAAATTCACTGAGGAAAAGCTGGCCAATTAGAATGTCATGTTACGAAAAGTAACACGAAGTAGCCACGTATCCCCTGCAGAGAAATCAACATAAACTCTGTAACTATATGTTACATCAATGTGTTAAACCTATGCATCCTTCAGTATTTAAAATATCACTAAATGATTCGTGAGAACGTAATATGCATGATTAATACTGAACTGCAAAGTTAGAGGAAACGTATTGTCCAGGTAGAATATTATGGACCAAGAATCTTGTAGGAAACGATAGTGTGATTTTTAAGAAATAGAATTGAGGCAAACACAAACCTCTACCGTGAATATTAGCTTAATTCCAAGTTCTGATTAATGTGAGATATAAAAGGAAACAAAGTAACAGGGTGGGGTGGGGTGGGGGCTGTCAGTCACTGGTGATGATATTCCAATCTTTGAAAGAGCAAATCACCATTATCAAATTAGAAGCAACCCTTGTACTCTGTTCACATGAATACAAATCAATCCAGTCATGCCAGAAAACTGTATGGAGATTTCTCAAAAAGCTAATAAGGTTCACTATAGGAGCCTGAATTCCCACTTCTAGGTACATACTTAAGGGAAATAAGTATCTCTATGAGAATAACCACATCCCTCCAGAGATAAATAGATAAAGAAATTACAACACATGTATTATGGAATATCATCACAGAATATTATTCAGTCTGGAAAAAGAAAAGGATAGGCTACCATTTGTGATACCCTGGATGAAATTGGAGGACATTATTCTAAATGAAATAAACCAGGAACAAAAAGGCATATACTGTCCCACCTCACTCATACGTGGAATAGAACAACCAAAGTGATAGAAGCAAAGAGAATAGCTAGGGGGGGGCGGGGCGCTGGGGAGAGAATGTGGAAATGTTGGTCAAAGCATACAACATTGTTCTAAAATCCATACATTCTGGGAATATAATGTGTATCATCATGACTATAGCTCATAATGCTTAACTGTTTACTTAAATCAATGTTTATAGCAGCTCAATTCACAATAGCTAAGCTATGGAACCAACCTAGATGCCCTTCAGTAGATGAATGGGTGTGGTCACACATGCCTGTAATCCTAGGGACTCGGGAGTGGTCACACATGCCTGTAATCCTAGGGACTCGGGAGGCTGAGGCAGGAGGATCACCAGTTCAAAGCCAGCCTCAGCAACTCAGCGAGGCCCTAAGCAACTGAGCAAGACTCTGTCTCTAAATAAAATATGAAAAGGGCTGAGGATGTGGCCCAGTGGCTAAGAGCCCCACGGTTCAATGCCTGGTACCAAAAAAAAAAAAAAAAAAATTCAGTCTCTCCCAATACTGGCCTTGGCTAGCCTGAAACATGTTCCATTCTTCATTTTATCAAAATATGAATATATTTTCAGGAGTCACTGTTTCTTTTCAATTGATTGCTTAAAAAAATATCTTGCACGGTGCATTCATTTATATCCCCAAGGTTCAAGTTCAGCCTAGGCAACTTAGCAAGACCCTGTCTCAGAATCAATCTCTGTTGCTTTTCTATCAGTTCATTGGCTCAGACGTATTCCATTTCCCCTTCCTGACCCGCCCTGACCATCCTCTTCCTCTGCGCCACTGGTCTGTCTTTTGTTTTAATGGGATCCCCCCACCCCAACACTTTCTTATTCTTACACAATATCGAGGACTTATCAAGGGGTATGCTTTACATTCAATTGTCAAGTTTTATTCACAGATATCAAACAGATGTCCCATAAATAGAGGACATGTTGAATCTCCATCACCATCCATTTTCACGGAAGAGAACTTAAAAAAAAAAAAAACCCAAATGGATGGTGTTGACTCTAAGATTCACTTGGGTAAAGGAGAAAGCCTTCAGTGAGCCTCTAAGTCAGGTTAAAAGATGAACAGGAGCCGGCTGGGCGAGGGGAGGAGAGCGATGAGGTAGGACCATTCTCTACCCAGATGTGCCTCTGGCAGGACCTGGGACCCAGAGCAGGCACTGGGGTTGTGCAGAGTGAATAAATGCAGATTCCAAGTGCCCACCACCCGCACAGCCACAGGTAAGCACAGAAAGACCGTGACGAGACCCCTTATAAAAGAAAATGCATAGAAAATAGTGACATCATGTTCAGCCAGTATCATTCCTATAAAAACATCAGCAAATAAGCACGGTTGAAATCTAAAACTCAAATTGAGCTAACCATGTCGTATATGGCTAGCAACTCTTTGTTGTTGTTGTTCAACCTTTTGGAAATGTGGCTCCAAGCCCCCTTGGAACCAGTGATTCAACTACAGGGATTTATCGGAAGAAAATATTTTTACAAAAGCCATAATAAAAGAGATGATCGTTGCAACGGTATTGTATCCTCAGAACAATGAGTGATTCGATAACAAGTGTACGCAGCCATATAATGCGATATCATGAAATAATTAGAAATGATTCAGAAATTGAAGTGCTGTGCAGAATGATACACTACGTTAAATTAAAAAATACAAACCATACATAAGGACTGTGAGAGTAACTGGCGTAAATATCTTGACAGACATCAAGACCTTGACAGCTTGGTATAAGACCCCTGTGAGAACGAGACCGGATCATAGATAGGAAAACGAAAAAATTGTTTGGATCCTGGCTTCTGCTTTGTGCTACTTTGTGACACTCCCTGTCCTTGGGTTTCAGGGACACTCCATGGCTGTACCAGGTTTCAGTAAAACAGAGAAGGATTCGGTACCAGGTGTGAGCTCCTTTAAGCCTCACTGCGCAGGGGAGGGAGTTGCTGTTATCATTCTCCGTGTGGATGAGAAAGTGAAGTTTTTGAAAGGTGCAGGGTCCCAAGCAAGCTCACACGGCTAGAAAGCGTCAGAGCTGGGGTTTGAACTTCCGACGGTCCAAGTTCACAGGTCTCACTATTGCTCCCCTTCCCATGATTCTTCCACTTCCCAGCCACAGCCCATGGCCCCTGCACTGGCCTTTCTGGCCGCCATAACATTGCCACACGCTCACCAGTTTAACAACCCACATTGATTACCTTCTGGGGTCACAAGTCCTGGGTGGCACCAGTTGGTCTCTCTGCTCAGAGTCTCACGAGGCCAAAATCAAGGTCTCAAGCAGAACCATGCACCCCTTGGAGGAGAATCTGCTTCCAGGTTTCTTTAGGTGATTGACAGGATTCAGTTCCAGGTGGTGACAGAAGCGAGGTCCCTGTTTTTGGGGGTTTTTTCTGATAGCTGTTGGTCAGGGTCACTCTCAGCTACCAGAGGGCTCCACATTCCCCGGTTCGTGGACCCCTTCACGGTAAAATCAGCAACAGTGGGCCAAAGCCAGGCATCCTGCAAATCCTACTGGTCCTTCCGCCATGCCCCCCCTGGTCCACGTGCAAGTTCTCTGCTTTCAAGGTGTCCTGTGATTAGACGGAATCCACCTGGGACAGCTGCAGGGTGATGTGCTTAGGGAAGGCCCTTGCTGTTGACTTCATCCGCAAAGCCCCTTTTGTGGTATTACGTGACACATTCCCAGGTTCTGGGTTTCCGGTTTGGAAGTCTTCCAGTGGTCTTTCTGCCTCCCATACATTAAAGCTCATACTCCTCAGTTACATCTCCGTCTTTCTCTCTTGTCATACGTCATTGACATTTTCCACACTTTTGACAGTCATTTGACACTGTGTCCGCCTCTCGGAAGCTCTCCTGTCTCTTTCCTGTCATCATCCAGGGATATGTGTGTCTGTGGTCACTCTGGTGACCTTCTCCATGACGGCCAACTTTCTTAGTTACTCTTTGCTGCTCGGTTGCCAACAGGAAAACTGAAGTTAGAGGTAGAAAGTTCTCCTCAGACTCAAAAACTGAAAAATTTTCTTTTCATTGTAAACCTTCTGGCTTTCATTTGACCCTTTATATATGCAAACCAGATTAAAACCAAATTGAAGGAGCATGAACAACAGATGATAACAGAGGATATGCTTTTGCAGCATCTGCTAAGACGTGTCAGGACACTGATTTTTTTTTCTTTCTTTTTTAAATCCAGGGTAAAGAGTTTCAGAGCCTCCGACATCAGGCTTCTGGAGATGGAAATATGATTTTGGAATGAAACCTGTTAACGGTCCCGTGGAAGGACAGGAATTGATTTGGGCATCTTATTTGAATTCCCTCGCTGCTCTTAAAAAACATATCAAAGAGGAGATCGGTACTAAATTGGGTTACATGGATGTGATTGTGGAGGGAGGGAGCGTGATTTACATGCTCTATAAAACCCATTTGCTCCATTAGGAATGGGGGAGTGGGGCCATCTCGATGAAGTCCCAGGTGACCGCAGTTACAGAGGAGCTGCAAGATGCTGGGCTACATCATGGAGATCTCAGATGACGTTCTGTTTTTCTCTGTGGGCCATGACTCAGCTTTATCGATTGACCTAAGGAGATCTAAGTGGATACCTAGATCTTCTGGATCTAAGTGGACTGCTTCTTGGGCTGCTACAAATCTGTAAGCCCTGGTCCCTCCTATTGTACAGGAGGAGATGCGAGATCTTTTAAAGGGAGGCTCGTGGAAATAACTTTGTAAGATAAAAGTCAAGCCTTCACAAAATTTTTAAAAAACATAATAATTGGACTTGTGTTTACTTTCCTGAATCTCACCATACAGTTCAAATAATTCATAAACTTTTAAATGCATAAAATTAAGTATTTTTTTTGTTAAAAATTCCCTGGCATAGAGATTCCTCTGATTGGGCAGTTTTGGGGTCCTGGTCAGGGAGGAAATGTTTCATGGTCACCTCATCTGATTCTGAGGATGATCACAGATGGACGATTAGTCATGTCCCCCAAGTCTTCTCCCCCGGAAATAGGCTCCTTTCCAAATAGACACAGCAGCAATTTACCCGCTTTTCACGGTTGTCCCTGCAAAAGGCTGCTTCAACCCTGTGAGAGGCTACGGACGCACATCTAGTTTATATAGAGATCACATTATCTTCTTAGCGAATGGTCACCCTCATCATTTCAAAAATGCAAATGGCTTATAGAAACGTGGCCTGGTGACAGTGATTACAAATTCCCACTGACACTGTAGTCATTGAAAAAAATCACTGGGGCCAACTACCCCTTCAAGAATTTTAATTTGCAATCAAGCCAAGAGCTATTGTAGTGAATCAAGAAGCTCTTCGAGGGACCAAAGTTCAATAACAAGAGGGAAA